>NC_090725.1:71149729-71169729 GCF_036898095.1 Palaemon carinicauda
TCATAGACGAACTCTTTCTCACGGGCTTGGTTGTGTTTACTCTTCATGAAAAATGTTACATTGCTGAGGTTTGGCATTCGCATCCTGCTTATGATATGACTATGGCATTTCCCACACTTCTCTTACTTCCACAGTGACCTGTAGGTCATGTGTTTTAAACAATATCTATATATTACACATATACTGAACACGGATGGCAGCACCACATGAGCATGATTGGTTAAGCAAACAAGTAGTTCCGAGCAGCTTTCCCTTTGTATAAGACATTACAGGAACGATCATACAAATATTTCTTCCTTGTTATCTTACAGAACGTTGACAATAATCAAGAAGTGGTAATTAATCTTTTTATTTATATATATAAAAATTTATTTGAGATAATTTTTAGTTGGGTTCATGTGTTTTTAGCAAACATATCCCTATAAATTTCCGATCGTAGTTCAGGGATGTGTGTACCCCTTTATTGGAGTTCTCAAATGATGAAGGCTGTCAGTGGTTATGCCTCATATTTTGATGCCTACAGTGGGACTTACTCTTCTTGCTAGGCAATATCAAAGAAAAGAGCTAATATCTCTACATGGACAATTATTATAACTCTGTAGCCATTTCCCAAGTATTGCATGACAGTGGTATCCATAACTGTGGCCATATTTGGCTCTCCAGAGCTGGTCCCAAGTTAAGGCCGATTCACACGACCCGTTTTCTTTCCGGAAGGCTGGGTGGTGGCTAACCGCCGTCGAAATGTTGTACATTCACACAAGGCGATCCGTATCCGTTTACCCGCGCGCGGTTTTCATTGTTTACTTAGACTCTGTCACGTGAGGACCGAGTAAATTACGATAATTTTGACAGTATAAGATGTTGGTTGATAACTGTGTTGATAAAATAATTTATGCAATTTCATGATAATTTTAATATACTTGGCATGGTGCATAAAGTATGATAAAATCACCTGTTTTATTTAATGCCTCTCCAGTCATTTTCCAAATCTTTTCTTATGTAAATTATTTCTATACATCTTGTTTGCCATGTCAAACATCTCCTCATACCCTTGAAAAAGTTCAATTAACCTCTCATACATGGTGTCAACAACAAACTAACTAGTTTCTATGACTCTATATTGTGAGGAAAAGTCAGGGTTGTAGGCCACAAAACGAACGGGTACGATACAGGTCCTCATTCCCACAAAACATCATCCACCCGTTGGTTGGAACGGGGTGGCGAACGGGTGGCTAACGGTCGTCACACCGGACAGGGTTTCTTGGAAAGAAAGCCGAGCCGACTCAGACGGCTGACGACCGAGGGCCGCCGTCAGCCTAACGGGCCGTGTGAACGGTTGTATTTGAATACACGTAAGAAAGCTAGATGCCACTTAACCGACGGCCAGCCTGTCGGAAAGAAAATGGGTCGTGTGAATCGGCCTTTACTGTAACTCCTTACAAGAACCAACATTCCCCAAGCCATTACTTACTCTTAGAGGAAAGGAAACACCTTTGTGATCATCTGGAAGGACGTGACCCTAATCAAATTGGTTACCAATCTTCACAATGCACTGTTGTAGGATCATGAATGTCGACAGAAAGACACTCATGAAAGATTACAGAAGCATCGTCCCAAAGAAATCTCTGATTACAATGGGTGGTGTCGACTATTTTGATCAAATGATCAAGCATTACTACTTTACAAGGCATACCAGCATTTGGACAAAGAGGTTTTTTATCTACCTCTTCCAGATGGTCCTCTTCAATGTGACTGCCTTGTACCAGAATTACTCCTCGGAGATGAGGTAGAGCTTCAAGAATTTCACCTTGTTCATTGTTAGTATTTTGATGCTGACATGCGGCCCTACAGAGATGTCAACATCATATATAAAGGACAAAGCAAAATCCCTCTTTCCTCTTCGATGGATAGCACCTCAGAAAGAGACCTTGATCCATAGGATCTGACACCAACGATAGAGATGATGTCAACATCAAGCAAGAAAGCCTGTTCTAAGACATCCTTGTGTCATGGATCCTGTTGTCAACCACAAGGCACAAACTGTTCCGACGACCCAACAGAAGAGGTGTCCTTGGTGCTGGTCGAGGGGGATTTGGATAGTAAGGGCAGTAGTTGGTTCTGCACTCCCTGCAAGGTCATTTATGCAAAGAGACCTGCTTCTGTGCATATCACCATAAAGGACTTAGCAGCTGGGACTAACCTCCTCCCCTGCCACCTGGCCAGTAGCTGTCCTGGCCTTTCTACCTATCCACCAACTTCAACAGAGGACATCTTATATTCAAGGCAAGTAGCAAAAGAAACATCTCATATCAGTGCAAAAAAGCAACAAAGAGTAAGTACAAGACTAACAATTCTTGAATGAATGTTTGTGTGCGTTTTTGTAAAGATATGCTTGTATGTGTGTGGATGCAATGATCAGATTTTTAATCAGACATGTTTTTATAAAATATATTTTACACAAATATTTCTGTTTGTTTATTATTTAAGCTTTGTTCATGTTTCTATAAAATAAACAAACACACATTTATATTTATGTATATATATATATATATATATATATATATATATATATATATATATATATATATATATATATTCAAATACGCCATATATTTTAATACCTTAATGTCTGGATTCTCTCTTATAGCTCGGGATCAGAGACTCAAGGGGGCACCCTTCAAAGATAATAGCTTCTGACTGGCAAGGGAATCAAACCCTGGTCCTGGAAGCTGGCATACCAGTGACACAAGGTTCTATTACTGTAATGCTAGGATGGCGTTTCTCCCCCGTTTACACTGGCATGGCAGGTCTCCCCCATTCCCATTGGCACAGGGAGCTTACTTGTTCCCACTGGCACAGCAGAGTTCTCCCGTTTCCGCTGGTATGGCGGGACCACCCCGTTCCCGCTGGGACGGTAGGGCTCCCCCGTTCCTGCTGGGACGTATGGCTCCGCCGTTTCCGCTGGCCTGGCGGAGCTTCCCCAGTTTCCACTGGTACGGCTGGGCTCCCCGGTTTTCGCTGGGACAGAGGGGCTCCACCCTGTTCCCGCTGGTACTGAGAGGCTCCCCTGTTCCCACTGGTACTGCGGGGCTTCCCTGTTCCCGTTGGGATGGCGGGGCTCCCCCGTTCACAATAGAACAAGAGGCTCCCTTGTTCCCAAAGGCATGGTCGGGCTACCCGTTCACAATAGAACAGGAGGCTCCCTAGTTCCCAAAGGCATGGTCGGGCTACCCGTTTACGCTGGCATGGCTTGGTTCCCCCACTTCCCGCTGGAACAGCGCAGCTCCCCCCTTTCTGCTGGCACTGCAGGGCTCCCCTGTTTTGCTGGTATGGTGGAGCTTCCCTATACCTGATGGCATGGCGGGGCTCCCTCGTTCATGCTGACACAGCAAGGCTCCCCTGCTCCCGCTTGGGAGGCAGGGCTCCGCTGTTCCCGCTGGCATGGCGGGGCTCCCCTGTTCCCGCTGGTACTGTGGGGCTTCCCTGTTCCCATTGGCACGGCAAGGGCTCCCCCATTCACAATGGAACAGGAGGCTCCATTGTTCCCAATGGCATGGCGGGGCTCCCCAGTTTCCGCTGGCATAGCGGGGCTCCCCTGTTTTACTGGTACAACGGTGCTTCCCTGTTCCCGTCGGCACAAGGGGGGTCCCCCGCTCCCGGTTGGGCGGCGGGGCTCCGCCGTTCCCGCTCGCATGGCAGGGCTCCCCTGTTCCCGCTGGTACTGTGGGGATTCCCTGTTCCCACTGGTACACCGGGGCTTCCCTGTTCCTATTGATAGGGCTGGGCTCCCCCGTTCACGTTGGAACAGGAGGCTCCCTTGTTGCCGATGGCATGGCGGGGCTCCCCCGTTTCCACTGACATGTCGGGCCTACCACACTTCCCGCTGGACAGCAGAGCTCCCCCCGTTTCCATTGCATGGCAGGGCTCCCTGTTTCGTTGGTACGGCAGAGCTTTCCTCTTCTCGTTGGCGGCGGGGCTCCGCCGTTCCCGCTCGCATGGCAGGGCTCCCCTGTTCCCGTTGGTACTGTGGGGATTCCCTGTTCCCACTGGTACACCGGGGCTTCCCTATTCCTATTGATACGGCGGGGCTCCCCCGTTCACGTTGGGGCACAAGAGACTCCCTTGTTGCCGATGGCATGGCGGGGCTCCCCCGTTTCCACTGACATGTCAGGCCTCCCCCATTTCCCGCTGGACAGCAGAGCTCCCCCGTTTCCGTTGCCATGGCAGGGCTCCCTGTTTCGTTGGTGCGGCAGAGCTTCCCTGTTCTCGTTGGCACGGCGGGGCTCCCTAGTTCATGCTGACACATTGGAATTTTCATATTCTTTCTAATGTCAGTCACTATTTATTCATTATGGCAACAAAGATGTGACCACACACACACATAAAACCGCTTTTACACAATTTTATGCATGTATCGATAATTTTATCTACGGGTGATTGTGTACTTGCAAATAACTGCAATTGCCATGTTTCATTGTGTTTTATATGGTATAGGAAATGAAATGTGAAATTACTAACATTTCAATATGAAAAACCCTATTGTATATTTTATCACATGAAAATTAATATTTACTGTATTGTTGATATTCTAATAATATGTATAATTTATTTAGGAGTTATATAGAAAATTATTCAGCTCGCTGATGCAATATTCAACTTCTTTCTATCATCTTTGGTAGTTACACTACGAAATGTCAACATTAAGTAGGTTGATACATAACATCATTGCTCACCATGAAAATATTAGCATTTTGTAATCATCCATGGCTCATTACCAATCAAATATATATAAAAATAATATACATTTCTACACACTTTTCATATAGAATAAAGTCATCTAACATAATTATCATATTTCTTTATGAATGTTTTTATGTTTCATATTTATTTTGTATAATTTTACCTTGTTTTGGGCTTTCTTGATACTTTTAAGGATTGCAAAGATATTCTGCTTACATCAGAAAATATTTAAATAATTCTTCGACATAATTCAATAAAGAAGGAGTTCATATCTGTTATAGTTTCGCCATACCGAAGAGCACAAAGCAATTTCTCTGCCGGTATGTAAATTTCGCCCACGGGTAAGTCATGAGCCTGATAGCGAGTTTTTCATTCCCGGGATCACGAAAGGGTAAAGGGATTATTAGTTTGTCTTTTACAAAGCAAAAATATATAAATATATATATATATATATATATATATATATATATATATATATATATATATATATATATATATATATTTATATTAATAACAACAACAACAACAACAACAACAACAATAATAATAATAATAATAATAATAATAATAATAATGATAATAATATAAGTCAATTTACATTATAGGCACAAACATCAGGACCCAGTGGAAGCAGTTTGACTGCTCCTCTTTTAATTTCCTAGGAATTTATAACAAAGCACTTTCCATTCAGACATAAGGTCAAGTCCCCTTCACATGGCATTGTCAGGTGAGAACACGTGTCTACGAAAGTATTCCATACACAGATTATATATATATATATATATATATATATATATATATATATATATATAAACACACAAACAAACATATATATATATATATATATATTTATATATACATACATATATATATATACACACACATATATATATATATATATATATATATATATATATATATATATATGTATATATATATACACATATATATACATATATATATAAATAGTGATGATATTTGACAGTCCAAACATGACGTAACTTACAACGATTATAGTTGTGTTTTACATAACACAAAATACTGAAATACACTGGAGGAGATAAAAATACGTAGATATCAAGTTTCTTTACATAAGACGTAATCAAATAAAAAAAAACTCTCTCAATGAATGACATGACTAATTAATTATCTAATTAAAGCTAGAGTTCGAATAAAAAATTCAAATACTCATGCAGTATGTCAGCACAAGGAAAATTAGTTGAGCGGCACCGTAGTCAACAAGCATCACATGTATTACATATTCTCTTAATAATGTTTCATAAAACAGCCGTTCTGAAAAGCAGACACTTATAGTAGATATAACACGTTATATATATATATATATATATATATATATATATATATATATATATATATATATATATATATATACATATATATATATATATATATATATATATATATATATATATATATATATATATATATATATATATATTAGCAGCGCTATACTGCATGTATACTTATATAAATATGAATTTAATTATATATGTGTATACATTCATATATATATATATATATATATATATATATATATATATATATATATATATATATATATATATATATACATTTCCTCTAAGTGATTTCGCCTAGGGACTGATCCCGAGGTCTATAAGAGAATCCGGACATTAATGTATTAAAATATACCGCTATTTGAAACATGAAAAAAACAGGTTTAAATGTGCAAAAAATTAATCATATATAAATATATATATATATATATATATATATATATATATATATATATATATATATATATATATATACATATACAGTATATATGTATGTATATATATATATATATATACATATACAGTATATATGTATATATATATAAATATATATATATATATATATATATATATATATATATATATATATATATATATATATATGTATATCTATATATATATACATATATATATATATATATATATATATATATATATATATATATATGTATATACATATATATATATATATGTATATATATGTATATATATACATATATATGTATATATATATATATATATATATATATATATATATATATATATATATATAAGAATAATTATTCGTTTACTAATGGGATAAGCAGTGCAATGTAACTGTCATCTCTCATCTAATTAGAATTTACAATTACAAACACCGATGTCTATATCACACAATCACTATAGCTTTAGCCTATTGGCGTTATTTATGCATGGTTCATTAACGATTATACCCTATTTCTTTTCACATGCGTTTTATTCACTTTTTAAAAATTCCAAGACAGGCCAAGATATGAGAAAAAGGATGAACTCAACTCTAGGAATTTCATTACTAAACCGGACAAAACCCAACTTTCCCGAAACGCATTTCAAACTGACAAGCTTTTTTACATATTCAAGAAAGGGAGAGAAAGTTTACCGCCGAGACTTTACGAGATTCAAAGGTATGCGTAGTGTAAGTCAACACACTTTGATTATATAGTTCATCACTTATTCTCTTGGATGTATTCCCTCCTTACATCCTTCGTTGCGAAACGTTTAGTACTTGCCAACCTGTAACTATTTTCTTCATACAATTTTTGAGGTTACGGCTTACAAATAACCCACAGAATTCATAAATCATCACTTGAATAGGACAGGGGATGGGAGAGATTAGAGGAGGAGGAAAATGTAGGGAAAGGAACGTGTTTACAACAAGAACAATACAAGGAAAGGAACGTGTTTACAACAAGAACAATACAAGGAAAGGAACGTGTTTACAACAAGAACAATGCAGGGAAAGGAACGTGTTTACAACAAGAACAATACAAGGAAAGGAACGTGTTTGCAACAATAACAATGCAAGGAAAGGAACGTGTTTACAACGAGAACAATACAAGATAGCAAGCTAAGGGCGTATTACTTACTGGTTTCATTCGCCTTTTCACATCTTAATATTTTCAGCATATAAGTTTCACTGGTTACAGTGCTCTTACTTTAATTATTAATCGTAAAAGCTACACTACAGACGTAGGATTATTATTCATTACCACAAATTCCGAAGTCATGTTTGATTTTGAATAATCTTCAAATATTTCACATTTTACAAAAGGTATGGAAACATGAAGGTAAAATGATCCACAGTTCGGGCATTGAACAAAAACTTACATATAAGCAATATCTTGCATAGAAAGTATAAGTTAATCTCCTAAACCGGACAAATAACACAATTACCGACTTCTAGATATATATATATATATATATATATATATATATATATATATATATATATATATATATATATATATATATACACACACTGTGTGCAGATATGTTTAATAAATATTTACTTATGCATAATGTGTGTATATATATATATATATATATATATATATATATATATATATATACACACAGTATATACATACATATATATATACACACAGTATATACATATATATATATATATATATATATATATATATATATATATATATATATATATATATATATGCGTATGTGTGTATCAACCCAAAATAGAAATTAATACCAAATTCAATCTCTGGAATATATAGCCAATGAAAATTCTTAAATGATATATGCATTTGGCTAAGCAGGGACTCGAACCTATGCTTCCGAGTCAAAACAATCCTAACAGTAGACTCTACCAATGGGCCATCACGCGAGACATAGGTTCATTCCTGTCGAATACAGGAATCTGTACTTGGCCTGGATTTAAAATCAACGCATCTCCACCATGCTAGCTCGTTAATGAGTTTGCAACAGGTGTCTATTTATGATGATCATTTGTCAGTGGATATATGCTCACAAGCTTGAATTCGATATTGGATACCATTTGGGATTTAAATTTATACACTACTATAGTCACGTTTGTCGGTGACAAATGATTACATATCCATATATATATATATATATATATATATATATATATATATATATATATATATATATATGTACGTGTGTGTGGGTATGTATCTCTCTCTCTCTCTCTCTCTCTCTCTCTCTCTCTCATATATACATATATATATATATATATATATATATATATATATATATATATATATATGTGTGTGTGTGTGTGTGTGTGTGTGTTTATTTATATTGAAGAATAAGGGTTTTAATCATCTGATAAACAATAAATGTTGTTGATAACATAGGAAATTAAGTTTTCAATGGCTGGTAAAAGAGAAGATAAAAAAGAAAAAAAAAGAAACGTACGAGTATCCAGATTCAGAAACTGATGATAAATAGTTATATACAGAAAATGTAGTAAAGTGTAATCAAACTAAGCGGGAAACAGTACTGGAACAGACCACTATAGTCCATTTCTTTTAGCGATGCATATTTGCACCGACTCGCAGCGGTGCCCTTTTAGCTGGGAAAAGTTTCCTCATCGCTGATTGGTTAGAATTATCTCGTCCATCCAATCAGCGATCCGGAAACTTTTCCGAGCTAAAAGGGCACCGCTGCGAGTCGGTGCAAATATGCATCGCTAAAAGAAATGGACTATAGAATAATAGGTAATGCACAAAGGCTAAAGTAATCCACAGCCAAGTGTAAAGAATAAGTAATACTGGTCATTACTCTTTATATTTAACCATAAGGAAATTTCAAGCACCGTCGGCTCATAGAGCCTCATAAACATGAATAAGAAAGAGAAAGCCCACAATACGAGTTAGTTCTAATATCGCTGGACTGGTGGTGAGAGTGGTGTGACGGGCCGAGAGAAGGTTGTGACTCAAAGGCAGGAAACAATCAACTGAGTAACTTTATTAAAGAACACTCTCCTTTATATACAAAACCTCAAGGCAACAGGAAATTTCATGTTCGAGAAACAGACAATGTTACAGAGGAAAAACGCATACATGTTTATTCTGGTTCTTTTTAGTGCGAGGGAAGAGCGCAGATACAAGCATAATATATACAAAATAATTTATGTACGATCGTGTGACACACAGTTGGTACAGTGGCTTTCGTACCCATGGCTTATTTCCTTAAAGTCCTGTTAACTTTAGTTTGTGAAATTAGTAGAATACAACAAACATTTCAATATTTCAACTCTCAATAAAAGTCAAGAGCTATTATATAAAAGATAAATGAAAAGTATTTTTGTTCAGCCTGAGTCCGATAAATAAATTCTATACGAGAAGATAAATGAACTAAATTAATTATAGATTCGATCTTATCTGACCAAGTAAAGAAAACGTGATATCGACAGTTCTTATTCCCTTTAACGATTCCTTATCGGCTTTTCGTATCCTCGGGAGCAAAATACAATTTATTCACAAACGGCAACATAATGTTAAAGAGTTCGGAGCAAAATACAACTTATTCACATACGGCAACATAATGTTAAAGAGTTCGGAGCAAAATACAACTTATTCACATACGGCAACATAATGTTAAAGAGTTCGGAGCAAAATACAACTTATTCACATACGGCAACATAATGTTAAAGAGTTCGGAGCAAAATACAACTTATTCACATACGGCAACATAATGTTAAAGAGTTCGGAGCAAAATACAACTTATTCACATACGGCAACATAATGTTAAAGAGTTCGGAGCAAAATACAACTTATTCACATACGGCAACATAATGTTGAAGAGTTCGGAGCAAAATACAACTTATTCACATACGGCAACATAATGTTAAAGAGTTCGGAGCAAAATACAACTTATTCACAAACAGCAACATGATGTTAAGGAGCTCCTTCAGCAGTTAAGTTGATTTTTGTCTGATATATTCTGAAGGACAATAGATAAGGAAGCCAGGACTGGGCAACCAGGTTTTCCGGGTTCAAGTTGTTTTATATATATATATATATATATATATATATATATATATATATATATATATATATATATATATACACATTATATATATATATAATATATATATATATATATATATATATATATATATATATATTATATATATACATTATATATATATATATATATATATATATATATATATATATATATATATATATATATAAAGAGCCTCTTGGGAAGGTTTTTTCTTCTTCCAAGTTTCCTGGAAATTTATTCTTCTTCAAGGTTTTATGGATAGTTTATTCCTCCTCCAGGCTTCATAGAAAGTTTATTTTCATTCCAGATTTCAGGGAAAGTTTATTTTCATTTCAGATTTCAGGGAAAGTTTATTTTCATTTCAGATTTCAGGGAGTTTATTTGTTTGCCAGATTTCAGGGCAAGTATATTTTTTCTCCAGGTTTCAGGGAAGTTTATTCGTTTTCCAACTTTCAGGGAAAGTTTATTTTTTTCAAGGTTTCAGGGAAAGTTTATTCGTTTTCAAGGTTGCCGGGAAGTTTATTTTTTCCAGGTTTCATGAAAAGTTTATTCTTTTTCTAAGTTTGAAGAAAGGCGGGTTCTTCTCCAGGTTTCAGGGGAATATATTTTTCCAGGTTTCAAAGCCAGTTTATTCTTTTTCCAGATTAGTTTACCAAATTTTCAATCTAAACAAATTTCTGATTATTTTGCAGATAAATTCATCAGGGTATTGCTGTATAAATGTAGGTTTAAAGTTTAAACCAGAGAGAGAGAGAGAGAGAGAGAGAGAGAGAGAGAGAGAGAGAGAGAGAGAGAGAGAGTTCCTATTTTGGGATTAATAGCCATTATTTCGGAAACACTCAGACAAACCAGAAGCTTTCTCCTAGAGAGAAAATTAGAGTAGTCTTTTTATTCAAAAGTCCCTTGAAGGCATTCAGTCAAAACAACAATCCTCTAAAAACCGTAATATTTTCACTTATGTCTTCTTAATGAAATTGACTGCAAGGACGAATGACGATTCAAATTTAGGTGTTGGATGTCATAATACAATCTATGAATTAGGAGCATGTGACTATAGTCCATTTCTTTTAGCGATGCAGATTTGCACCGACTCGCAGCGGTGCCCTTTTAGCTCGGAAAAGTTTCCAGATCGCTGATTGGTTGGACGAGATAATTCTAACCAATCAGCGATCAGGAAACTTTTCCGAGCTAAAAGGGCACCGCTGCGTGTCGGTGCAAAAATGCATCGCTAAAAGAAATGGACTATAGGCACATGGGCCGAGTGGGCCATTCATGAACAAGGTGCCACTTGAAATAATTTTGAAAATGTAATATAAAGTAAAAGCTGAAAGAAGTTTGATAGCAAAATGGAAGAAGGACAGTGAGAATGAAGGTGACGTCCCAAGGCTGAAAGGTACTTGAAGCTACAAGCGTTCTGAAGGAAAAGGTAATTTTCCACGTTTGAATTTATGAATAAGAGGAAAATTAATTTCCTTGATGGATGGAATGTCCAGTAGGCGGCGTGTCAGTAAGTTTGCTCGGTTGGTCTTAGGTGGTGAACAAGTCATTCAGCTTCGGACGTTGGACTGAACGGACAAGCTTTTATAAAACAAACAAGAAATTAAATTGATGTTATTAAGCTTTTTTGTTTGGATCAGCAAAATGTAGTTATCATGATTGTTTAAATGTAATGGTATGTGTATAAAGAGTCTAAATGCCTTAAGTAAAGACATCGTGTTTCAGCAACGTCCGAGTGCTATACGAACAGTCGTACCCAAATTCAATAAATGAAATTTGATTTGACTTAGTTTTACTTGTCCGTCCATACTGAGACATGGAGTATATACAGGAACTTTACTTGAAAGTGGAATGATTATCCTCATTGAATCATTTAGTGTACTTGTCTTTCATATAACTACTTCATAATTCAATTGTTGGCCTTTATAGCGTTTACTTTGACTTCCTTCCACTAGCCATCTTTATTTATCATTGTTACGCTGTTTTCCGAAACTTTTCCCTCAAGACACCTTTCAAATGCATAACTTATATGGTTGTAATTCAACGTATTTTGTTTACCTTTTCTGTTCTTTTGACTAATTAGTTCAAACTGTCCCTTTGCTCCCCTCACTCAGCAAGCCATTCCTTCTTTGAACTTTGTCCTGCCTTATTAAAGTAATCTCTCCCTTTGTTTCTTTGTTCTGTGTCCCTCTATTCTACCTTGCAATCTCTCTGAATGGTCCTTTTTTTCTTTCTCTGGAAATATTAGTTTCGCTTGAACTTTTCACTCTTGATTTCTCTTAGCTTTCATATTCCTTGGCTTTTTTCAAGTCACTCAATTATCAATTATAGACAATTTTACTTTTGGTTTCTGAAAATATTTTCTTTACATTATTTTTGCTTGGTCGAAAGCTATTATATTATTATTTGGTTTTATCCTTCGTAGTCTTTAACTGTTGTCATCACTGTTTCCTCTCTATCATTGTACTTGACTCCTGTAGTCTTTTCTAATTATTATTGTCCTACTCTGTCCTTTTCCCAGTCATAGGTTTTTGACAAAAATCCGCCTTTTCTTCGGTTTGCGGCACATTTTCTTGGTTTCTGTTCAATGGCTTTAATCCTTCATACGGTTTGTACCAACCGTGTGTCACACGATCGCACATAATTCATTTTGTATAATATTATGCTTGTATCTTCGCTCTTCCCTCGCACTAAAAAGAACCAGCATAAACATGTCTGCATTTCTCCTACGTAACATTGTCTGTTTCTCGAACTTGTAATTTCCTGTTGCCTTGAGGTTTTGTATATAAAGGAGTGTGTTCTATAATAAATGAACTCAGTTGCTTTCACACTGCCTTTGAGTTCACAACCTTCTCTCGGCCCGTCACAGGTTCTTCACACTGTTGTTTAGATTATTTTTTTTCTTGAAAAATTTCTTTCATTGATTCTGCTGCTTCTCACCGGCATTTTACACGGTGCTTCCTCTTCTTTGCACTTTCTCTTCCCAAGTTTAACCTTTATATTTCACGGTGACCATCAGTACCTTTGATTGATAGTTCCTCTCATTGCTTAAGTCTTTTAAAAATACAACATACCTATAAACCTTAGGATAATATCAAGAGGGTCTCCCCCTCTCTTTTATTCTTCTCCTGTACTTCTCTTTCTCCCTCTTTCCTTAATCTTTCCCATCCCGAGTACCTGCCTTCGAGCTATAAACTGGATTGTATCCAGGGGTACTCTTCCTTTCCCCATATTCCCCACTTCCCTATTATTATTATTATTCTTATTATTATTATTTATATCATCTTTTAACGGATTCCAGATCCTTATACAACCAAGCACCATAAAACCTTCAACTCTCAACCAGTCTTAGAGACTTATTAAATTTTACACTTCGATCAGCACAAGAGTAACTGATGAGGTCTAGATCTCTCCAAACTTCTTATCGATCTTTTCCTTTCAGACAAATCAGTAGAAATTGATGAATATAATTCTATCATAAAAGCTCATTATTTTTTAATTCCACTCTAATTTGAAGATACATAACAACTTCTTCAGTCTTATAAAATCACTGACCTTGTAAATTTGACCTTACCGGAGATAAATCTATACGCTTTCAATAGATCTTGTACATTCATAGGTATTCTTGATATAGCCTCTCGGATACTTATCAGTTCTCAATACTACTGACATAAATCTGCAGAAATCGATAAGCCCCCTATATAAGAGAAAATTATGGGCAATCACTTCCCACTTCCCTGTTTATGTTTGGAGACCGTACTACTGGCAATTCCTTCTTATTTGTTTGCTAGCAGTATAGTTCGCCTGAGTTTCTCGTTAATCTGCGTGATTTCTACTCTTGAATAGATTATCTATAGTCCATTTCTTTTAGCGATGCATATTTGCACCGACTCGCGGCGGTGCCCTTTTAGCTCGGAAAAGTTTCCTGATCGCTGATTGGTTAGAATTATCTTGTCCAACCAATCAGCGATCCGGAAACTTTTCCGAGCTAAAAGAGCACCGCCGCGAGTCGGTGCAAATATGCACCGCTAAAAGAAATGGACTATAGTTTCATCTCGAATCCTCACTTTCCACCGAACCCTCTTACCCACAAACCTACTTTATTAAATCTTCTTTCCCTATTCCTACAGTACATCGGAGCATTATTACAAATGGAATCTAATATCATCAGCCATCTCTATATCAAACCTAAGCTTACTATAGTCAATTCCTTTTAGCGAGGCAGATTTGCACTGACTCACAGTAGTGCACTTTTAGCTGGGAAACATTTCCTGATCGCTGATTGGTTGGACAAGATAATTGTAACCAATTAGGTAACAGGAAACTTTTTCCGAGCTAAAAGGGCACCGCTACGAGTCAGTGCAAATGCACCTCATTAAAAAAATATTGAGTATAAGACTATGCAAAGATTTGTTTCGAAGCTTTTATATCTTGAGTATTCGAGGCTTAAAAGCAAATTAGTAATGAATAAAAGTTAAAGCACGTAAATAAAAGAATCAACAAATACTTAATTTGGTTAATGGTATAATCTACTTGTACCATGAATGAAAATAAAATAATAGCCATTTCTATTTCAATGTGTTAAATAGCCACCGGACTGACAAAAAAAAAAAGTGTATTAGCAAAATCAGACAGACTGAACAAACAAGGCTTTCACTCCAAATACACCGCACGAGGAGCGAAGAGGAAACAGCAAGACTGAATTATGCCTCCTTTACCATGAGGGCATCGACTATTCAACCAACATCATCAAGAGAGAGAGAGAGAGAGAGAGAGAGAGAGAGAGAGAGAGACTTTCCAGGGTGGTTCGTTATTGTATTTTCGTCAAAATCTTTGTTTATTCCAGGGAAACTGGAATTCAGATTAAAGGGCGAAGGAGATGATGCACCCGAGATGAATTGGGCAATAAGAGTGGAATATGAAGACTGGCTTGGTAAGAGGCAGGGGAAATATTTACTAAGCATTTTTTTTTAACTATTACATATTTTCATACTGCATCTCCTGAGTACACAGAACGATAATGGAAGTATACAGTATACCAATCAGCCTCTTTACATAACACTTGAGACATTCTTTTTTAATTACATTGATAGAAGTAATGCGTATATAAAGAGGAAATCTTTGTGAAAATGTTAATTTGAGACTTTTTTTTTTAATTACATTGATAGAAGTAATGCGTATATAAAGAGGAAATCTTTGTGAAAATGTTAATTTGAGACATTTTTTCTAATTACATTGATAGAAGTAATGCGTATATAAAGAGGAAATCTTTGTGAAAATGTTAATTTGAGACATTTTTTTAATTACATTGATGGAAGTAATGCGTATATAAAGAGAAAATCTTTGTGAAAATGTGAATAAAAATAATTTGAAAAGGTTTACCTTAACTGTGAAATGATATTACAATTAACGCTGAAATCCCTTATGAAGTTGACGGAACTTCCGTAATCTTTCAGATGTGTGCTTTTATATTCACAATAGAGAGAGAGAGAGAGAGAGAGAGAGAGAGAGAGAGAGAGAGAGAGAGAGAGAGAGAGAGAGAGAGAGAGAGAGGGGGGGGGGGAGTTATAAAGGTGACGAGGGTTTAAAACCAAATTTCCATATCAAGAATACATATAATAATTTCTTAATATAAGGCCAAAATAAAATTGATCTTTTGATATTCTAGGAGATCAGGATTCAACTCTCTAAAAAAAAAAGCTATAAAAAGAGACTTTAATCGAAGGGGACGATAAACACAACTGTTATATTGAATTGTATTGACATTATTGTTATAAAATAACATGAATGACTCTCTTTGTAGTAAATAAAAGGCACTGTATGAAAAGATTCAACGCAAAATGGAAACAAACCCTTAAATGACAAACATCGACAAAATAATTTTGTTTGATAATAGCCTACTGATATAATGTTCTCTGAAGTCCGTGTCTGGCCAAACAGGCCAGACAATATTATTAAAATGCCATAGTACAGCCAAGCTCAATAGAAATGTAAAATCAACATAATCAATTTGTTTTCGTTTAAAAACAGGCAGCAAAAAATAAGTCAATTAGCTTGTGTTCCCAAACTATAAAAAAAAAAAAAAAAAAAAAAAGGTGAACGGAAAAAAAATCATGAAGTTTAATCTGGCAAGAAGCGAAAGATAGGTAGCTGCGGATTATTATTATTATTATTACTATCCAAGCTACAACCCTAGTTGGAAAAGCAAGCTGCTATAAGCCCAAGGGCCCCAATAGGGAAAAATAGCCCAGTGAGGAAAGGAAATAAATAAATGAAGAGAACAAATTAACAATAAATCATTCTAAAAAAGGCAACAACGTCAAAAACAAATATTTCATATATAAACTATAAAAAGACTCAAATGAGTTTCAAATCTCTACATCTCAAAAAGCAAATTACCAAAAATCTATCCAGATGATAATCTTGTATGTCCAACTACGTAAACTATGAATATACAGGAAATTAAAGATTAACGAGATAAGTGTACCTATTGTAAAGACCTGAGCAACCATATTTTGAGAACGAGGTTAGGCATAAACATGTATACAGTGAAGTGAAGAATAAAGTTTTAATCTATATTGATAAAATAATTTTCCATCTAGATCACAACAAATTAAATCTTCCACATACAATTGAATAAGATTTATCAAACGTACAACGAGCATATCTACGGCAGTAAAAGATGATTCATTATACACAGGCTGCAAATACTAAACAACAGAAAACTCCATATCTAATGATGAACGAGATTTTTTACGGTATCGAACCACCATTTGTTCAGTTATATCTTAAAAAAAAAAAAAAAAAAAAAAAAAAAAAAAAAAAAAAAAAAGCCAAGTTTCGTCGAATTCTGTTCCGCAATTTTTGCTATACCCTACAGACACAAATACAAAGGCAAAAACGTAGCATACTTCAAACACTAACCTATTCATAAGTTATCGTATTCTGCTGCAATCCTCAATCAGTTTTTATTCGAAAACAGAAAACAAAATCTGGCGATTGCTAATCTGGATAATAATTCACAATTAGGTTGTTTATCAGACAAAGTTAGGGATGGGTAAGCCCTTGAGCTGGATTAACAAAACACCGATAGCCAATTAAACGAAATAATGAAACATTGTCCTTTCTGATTTTTTAATCTACTTTGAAAAGAAGTCAAAGGCCAGAAGAGAAGTTTCAGGAATAAATAAGCCAAAGTAAAATACTAAAACAAGTGAAGACGAGACCTAAATTAAATAATGATACAAACTGCAAACAAAACTAATAATGAACAATAAAGAAAAATCTAGTTCCTTAAAACCTCCTCCTAATAAATTCTGCATTTACAGACTTCCTTTAAATCAGGCTTGTAACCAGAAACTACTGATATAAAATCGAAACTCCTGCTCACATTAAACTCCCGACCGTGAAATACAAAAGATCAATCGTCATTCTCATCACAATATCGATCTAAAAATGATGTATTTAGGATTTTTTTTTTTTGGCAGAGAAATGGAGATAATAAATAAACAAAATCGACAGAAACTAATTTAAACTAACGTCTCATAAAACTCTTAAAATCTTAGCAATGCTTCTTTCGTGACATTGCAATTTCCACATTCCCCTTGAAAATACTCTTTGATATAAATGACATGAACTGGAAAGATATTATTTTCTATTATATTCAGATCTAAGGGGAGAGACGAACTTGGAAGTTAACTTTAAACGCAAAATTAGAAGCCAGAACCATTTCCTTCATCGAATCAACTGGCCTTTGCTCAATAACAAATCCTTACAAAAGGAAAATCATCCTTCAATCAGATGTTCAATCATAACCATTTTATCATAAAAAAAAAAAAAATACAACATGAATTTCCATGCTCCAACAGTCTAACTAATTTCTTCTCAGAAATTCATCAAGATGCTGAGTTAATTTTAGTCATGATCTCCAGTGCTAAGATTTTACTACTGTTACTCTAGACTCAAAATTATGAATGAAGCAAAGTCATCTGCCAAACCAGGTGACACACTATAAAGCGATCAATGCGACTTCCACAAATTAATGCTGGAATGGTTCATGGGAGACATCATTAATCTGTCATGCTAGAGCAATGAGTCATTCTCGGCATTTATAACTATATGTCAAACTTTTGTGCGTGACCTTTTAATATAATGAAAACAATACTCAAAGTCCATGGGTTAAAATTGTTACTTAGAACAGTAATGACGTAAAAACATCAGAAACACTGGTACGAGGACTAATCAGAGTGTCACATTACCATCATGTGTTACTGAAAAGCGTGGGATATAAGATCTTACTTTCTGGCCTGATGCGACGACTTGAGGAGACTGAGACTTCCATAACGACCTCAACTTTACGGTTAAAAAAGCTAATGAGGCCTTCTCAACAATCTTAGGTGAGCTGCTCATTAGGATGTAAAACTCTCACGGCGATCTCTTGTATGTTGATCCACCAGAGAGTAATTAAGCATTTCCAGGTGCGTCAGATTGTAAAGGGTATATAGTAGTTCCAGGTGTGCAGTTATGATATATAATAAAATATCCAAGTCATTACCAGGTGATTTAAACTGTATGGATATACGACCTTTACACAGTCTCTACCATACCTTAAAAGTTTAAAGTTCACTCATGAATGGTAGAGGCAAGTGGCAGTGACAATGCCCTAGAGGCTGACCATATATACATATCATCAGATCCCAAGACCCCTTTCAACCCCAGGGAGTACCAGACAATGGCTGCTGATGTCTCAGCAGGTAGAACCATATGTCAGGCTGACACTTGCACAACTTTTTGCCACGAATTTGTCGTGGCAAGTCATGACATTTTGTGGCACGAACTGGAAAACCAAAATAAAAACAAAAATTACCTCAGAATCACAGCTCACCTGTCCACATTGACACGAACTGGCACGACAAGTTCACGACGAGTTCATGCATAGTTTTAGCATAGTTTGTGCACTTCCCGCATCGTCCCGACGAGTTCACAAACAGTTCGCGCATAGTTCACACCGCGTTCACGAAATTTTGTCGTGACCAAAATTTTGAAGATTTTAAAATTCTCGTCACTACATGCCACGATGTCACGACAGGTTCACGACGAGTTCACTCCAGTTCACGACGAGTTCACGCCAGTTCACGACTCGAGTCGTGACAATGCGTGCCACAAATTCGTGCAAGTGTCAGGGTACCTACAGGCTCCTCTAAACCACCTCCGCCCCCATTCATAGCTCACAATAATAGTGAGGTTGCAGATATTACAAGAAAGTATCGAGCTTGAGCGGTTCTCAAACGCAAATCCGGCACAACGTCAAGCAAGGACGTTTCCAATAGGCCATCACAACCCTGACAAGTATGCCTGAACCAACCAAGCAGTTATTAATAACATATCTCAAGATGATTAATGAATAGAAACAACAACAACAAAAAAAATCTACTT
>NC_090725.1:71174729-71209729 GCF_036898095.1 Palaemon carinicauda
ATTCATCATACATAACGCATATGTAACCACTCCATCGCAATAGCTTAATCATTCTTTTTTATTTGCATTCATCAAATGCATATTACTTCCAAGAAAGAGAGTCGATTTAACAGACCAACACTTCAAGGCTCTTCCAAATCTATTTTTTACATGTTATGACCATCTAGCTTTACTTAATCGATGGGTTTTCTTCTTTCATCCTACCAGCATCCATGATATTTACTTACAAATTTCTATGATAATCAGTCTTTCCCTTACTTCCAGATTAAATTTCTCTATCTCTCCGTTTTCTACCTTCCGCCATGCAAAAAAAAACTTTTACCAGCTTCTGTAAAATATCCTCACTTTCCCTAATCAATACTGTGATCACCAAACATTAAACAAGTGTATGTGTTGTTCACAACATATTTCTTATCCTGCAAGTGTTCACATACATCAACTGTCTTTTTCCCCATCACTACATCCATTGATATATCGAACAGCCATGGATATATGACATACCTTCTGCCAAGCCTACTTTTCAAACCTGTCTCCACTTCTACTTGTACATATTATTAACGTTATCAAACCTTTCAAATTCCGTCAACAGTTTATATTTTATACAAAATATCTTTAAAACTGACGAGATGGCATCGTTATCTAATCTTTATTAGTATCTATCTTTTTAGATGCATACTGTATATCAGTCTCTTACCAGCGAGTTTTCCCCAACTTCCCGGCTCACTAGGTGACACAATTGATAGTAATTTATTCAAATTACCCCTCATGAGTCAATATGGATAAATATCAACACAACATCATGCTCAAATAGAAATAAATTTCTACCTCATACTTGGGATCTAACGCTAGCCCCTTCTAATGAAAGGCCAGGTCGCTTCCAACCATGTCACGAGGGGCCATAAAAGAAGTCGGAGCCTAACTGTTAATCTGCAGTTCAGGATTTACCTGGCGAGAAATCAGTCTCTTACCAGCGAGTTTTCCCCGACTTCCCGGCCCACCACGTGACACAATTGATAGTGATTCATTCAAATTACCACTAATGAGTCAATATGGATAAATATCAACAAAACATCGTGCTCAAATAGAAATAAATTTCTACCTCATACTTGGGATCGAACGCTAGCCCCTTCTAATGAAAAGCCAGGTCGCTTCCAACCATGTAATGTTTACATGGAACATCAAATTCAACGGTGTAATTACGATATAGGAGTCGCTGAAGATAATTAGATTATGCCAAAGTAAAGTGCAGACGGAACAGCAAATTCCAAGGTCTAATTACGAGAAAGTACCGGCTGAACATAACTAGATTAAGCACAAGCGAAGTACAGATGAAACAGCAAATTCAAGGATGTAATTACGAGAAAGGAGTCACTGAACATAATTAGATTATGCGTAAGTAAAGTGTGGAGAGAACAGATAATTAAAGGGTGTAATCACGAGAAAGGAGTTTCTGAACGTAACTACATTATGCGCAAGTAAAGTGCAGATGAAACAGCAAATTCACGGGTGTAATTATGAGGAAGGTGTCGGTGAACATAACTAGATTATGCCCAAGTAAAGTTTAGACAGAACAGCAAATTCAAGGGTGTAATTACGAGAAAGGAGTAGCTGAACATAACTAGATTTTGCGCAGGTAAATTGTAGACGAAACAGTTAATTCAATGGTGTACTTACAAGAAAGGAGTCACTGAGCATAACTAGAGTATGCGCTGGTAAAGTGTACACGAAACAGTAAACTCAAGGGTGTACTTACGAGAAAGAAGTCGCTGAGCATAACTAGATTATGGGCAAGTAAAGTGTAGACGGAGCAGCAAATTTAAGGGTGTGATTACAAGAAAGGAGTCGCTGAGCATAACTAGATTATGCACAGGTAAAGTGTAGACGAAACAGCAAATTCAAGGGTCTGATTACAAGAAAGGAGTCGCTGAGCATTACTAGATTATGCGCAGGTAAAGTGTAGACGGAACAGCAAACTCAAGGGTGTGATTACGAGAAAGGAGTCGCTGAGCATAACTAGATTATGCACAAGTAAAGTGTAGACGGAGCAGCTAATTCAAGGGTTTAATTACGAAAAAGGAGTCGCTGAACATAAATAGATTATACGCAAGTAAAGTGTAGATGGAGCAGCAAATTAACGGGTATACTTATGAGAAAGAAGTCACTGAACATAACTAGATTATGCATAAGTAAAGTGTAGATGGAACAGCAAAGTCAAGGGTATGATTACAAGAAAGGAGTTGCTGAGCATAACAAGATTATTTGCAAATAAAGCATAGACGGAACAGCAAACTCAAGTGTGTAATTAAGAGAAAGGAGTTGCAGAATATAACTCGATAATGCCCAAGTAAAATGTAGACAGAACTGCAAATTAAAGGGTGTAATTATGAGAAATGAGTCGCTGAGCATAACTAGATTATGCGCAAGTGAAGTGTAGACGGAACAGCAAATTCAAGCATGAAATTACATGGAAGGAGTCGCTGAACATAACTGGATTATGTGCAAGTAAAGTGTAGAGGAAACGGAAAATTCAAGGGTGTAATTATGAGAAATGAGTCGCTGAGCATAACATGATAATGCCCAAGTGAAGTTAGATTATGTGCAAGTAAAGTGTAGACGGAACTGCAAATTCAAGGGTGTGATTACGAGAAAGGAGTCGCTGAGCATAACTAGATTATGCACAAGTAAAGTGTAGACGGAACAAGAAATTGAAGGGTGAAATTACGAGAAAGGAGACACTGAGCATAATTAGATTATGCACAAGTAAAGTGTAGACGGAACAGCAAATACAAGGGTGTAATTACGAGAAAGGAGACACTGAACATAACTGGATTAGGCGCAGGTAAAGTGTATACGAAACAGTAAATTCAAGGGTGCAATTATGAGAAAGGAGTCGCTGAACCTAACTAGATTGTGCGCAAGTAAAGTTAGATTATGCACAAGTAAAGAGTAGACGGAGCAGCAAATTTAAGGGTGTAATTACGAAAAAGGAGTCACTGAACATAACTAGATTATGCACAAGTGAGGTGTACATGGAAAAGCAAATTCAAGGGTGTAATTACAAAAAAGGAGTCACTAAGCATAACTAGATTACGCGCAAGTGAAGTGTAGACGGAACAGCAAATTCAAGCATGAAATTACATGGTAGGAGTCGCTGACCATAACTAGATTATGTGCAAGTAAAGTGTAGACAATACAGCAAATTCAAGGGTGAAATTATGAGAAAGGAGTCGCTGACCATAACTAGATTATGCCCAAGTGAAGTTAGATTATGCACAAGTAAAGTGTAGACGGAACTGCAAATTCAAGGGTGTAATTACGAGAAAGGGGTCACTAAGCATAACTAGATTATGCGCAAGTAAAGTGTAGACGGAACTGGAAATTGAAGGGTTGTAATTACGAGAAAGGAGACACTGAACTTAAATAGATTATGCGCAAGTATAACACAGATGGAACAGAAAATTCAAAGGTGTAATTACGAGAAAGGAGTCGCTGAGCATAATTAGATTATGCACAAGTAAAATGTAAATGGAACAGCAAATTTAAGGGTGTAATTACGAGAAAGGAGACACTGAAAATAACTAGATTAGACGCAGGTAAAGAGTATACGAAACAGTAAATTCAAGGGTGTAATTATGAGAAAGGAGTCGCTGAGCATAACTAGATTATGCCCAAGTGAAGTTAGATTATGCGCAAGTAAAGTGTAGACGGAACTGCAAATTCAAGGGTGTGATTAAGAGAAAGGAGTCGCTGAGCATAACTAGATTATGCACAAGTAAAGTGTAGACGGAACAAGAAATTGAAGGGTGTAATTACGAGAAAGGAGACACTGAGCATAATTAGATTATGCACAAAAAGTGTAGACGGAACAGCAAATACAAGGATGTAATTACGAGAAAGGAGACACTGAACATAACTGGATTAGGCGCAGGTAAAGTGTATACGAAACAGTAAATTCAAGGGTGCAATCAAAAGAAAGGAGTCGCTGAACCTAACTAGATTGTGCGCAAGTAAAGTTAGATTATGCACAAGTAAAGAGTAGACGGAGCAGCTAATTCAAGGGTATAATTATAAGAAAAGTCGCTGAACATAACTAGATTATGCACAAGTAAAGTGTAGACGGACCAGGAAATTAAAGGGTGTAATTACAAAAAAGGAGTCACTGAACATAACTAGATTATGCACAAGTGAAGTGTACATGGAACAGCAAATTCAAGGGTGTAATTACGAAAAAGGAGTCACTAAGCTTAACTAGATTACGCGCAAGTGAAGTGTAGACGGAACAGCAAATTCAAGCATGAAATTACATGGAAGAAGTCGCTGAACATAACTAGATTATGTGCAAGTAAAGTGTAGACGATACAGCAAATTCAAGGGTGAAATTATGAGAAAGGAGTCGCTGAGCATAACTAGATTATGCCCAAGTGAAGTTAGATTATGCACAAGTAAAGTGTAGACGGAACTGCAAATTCAAGGGTGTAATTACGAGAAAGGAGTCACTGAGCATAACTAGATTATGCGCAAGTAAAGTGTAGACGGAACAGGAAATTGAAGGGTTGTAATTACGAGAAAGGAGACACTGAACTTAACTAGATTATGCGCAAGTATAACACAGATGGAACAGGAAATTCAAAGGTGTAATTACGAGAAAGGAGTCGCTGAGCATAATTAGATTATGCACAAGTAAAGTGTAAACGGAACAGCAAATTTAAGGGTGTACAGTAATTACGAGAAAGGAGACACTGAACATAACTAGATTAGACGCAGGTAAAGTGTATACAAAACAGTAAATTCAAGGGTGCAATTATGAGAAAGGAGTTGCTGAACCTAACTAGATTGTGCGCAAGTAAAGTTTGATTATGCACAAGTAAAGTCTAGACGGAGCAGCAAATTTACGGGTATAATTACAAGAAAGGAGTCGCTGATCATAACTAGATTATGCGCAAGTAAAATGTAGACGGACCAGCAAATTAAAAGGTGTAATTACGAAAAAGGAGTCGCTGAAAGTAACTAAACTATGGGCAAGTAAAGTGTAGACGGAACAGGATATTCAAGGGTGTAATTACGACAAAGAAGTCACTGAACATATCTAGATTATGGGAAAGTAAAGTGTATATGGAACAGCAAATTCAAGGGTATGGTTACGAGGAAGGAGTTGCTGAACATGATTAGATTATGAGCAAGTAAAGTGTAGATAGAACAGCAAATTCAAGTAAGTAATTACGAAAAAGGAGTCGCTGTAAATAACTGGATTACGAGCAAGTAAAGTGTAGACGGAACAGTAAATTCAAGGGTGTAATTACGAGAAAGGAGTCGCTGAACACAACTAGATTATGAGCAAGCAAAGTGAAAAACATAACAGAAAATTTAAGGGTGTGATTACGAGACAGGAGTCGCTGAACATAACTAGTTTATGTGGAAGTGAAGTGTAGATGGAACAGCAAATTCAAGGGTACAATTACGAGAAAAGAGTCGCTGAACATAACTAGATTATGCACATGTAAAGTATAAACGGAACAGCAAATTCAAGGGTGTAATTACGAGAAAGGAGTCACTGAACATAACTATATTATGCACATGTAAAGTATAAATGGAGCAGCAAATTCAAGGGTGTAAATACGAGAAAGTACCAGCTGAACATAACTAGATTATGAGCAAGTAAAGTGTAGACATAACTGCAAATTCAAGGGTGTAATCACGAGAAAGGAGTTTCTGAACATAACTAGATTATGCGCAAGTAAAGTGTAGACGGAACAGCAAATTCAAGGGTGTAATTACGAGAAAGGAATCACTGAACATAACTAGATCATGCACATGTAAAGTAGAGACGGAACAGCAAATTCAAGGGTGTAATTACAAGAAAGGAGTCGCTGAACATAACTAGATTATGAGCAAATAAAGTGTAGACAGAACAGCAAATTCGAGGGTGTAATTAAGAGAAAGGAGTAGCTGAAAATAACTAGATTATGCACAAGCAAAGTGTAGACCGAACAGCAAATTCAAGGATGTAGTCGAGAAAGGGGTCGATGGATATCAATTATTTTGCACATTTAATGTTAAGATAACATAGATAGAAGTTTACAACAGTGGAGAGGAAGAAGTGAACATGTGGTTGTATAGGTAAATAAGAAAGATGAGTTTGATGAAAACTGAGAAGATCATAAAATTAAAAACGTTGGACAAGGGGAAAGACATGGAGTGGAAAAAGTCCATAATTGAGTCATGTTCATAGATGGGATAAAAGTATTTGTGGGCACACACACACACACACACACACACACACACACGAAAAGTTAATAAAAACAATACGTGATTATATTAGAAAATTAATGAAATACTGTAATCTCAAAAGTGACAGAATTGCAGGCCATAAATGCCATAAGTGACAATCATATACGGAAGTAAAAAAAGCACATTAGCGATAAAAATGGCTGGTCGTCAAAATAAGGGGAGGAAGGTGAGCGAAGAAATAAGGAATCATTAGCAGTTGTTCTGCAGAGGTTAATGGACAAATGCAAATCAAAATATATCTAAATGAAGAGACAATATCACAGTGAAAGACGCTGTAGTGATATTAGCATTATGGGTTTCAGATATCTTGGGAATGTGATAGTTATGGATTTAAAGAGATAGATAAAAAAGAAGTTTGAAAAACAGGAAGCCATCAAGAATAAATAGAATTATATACCTGTAAAATACAGTAGGAATGCAAGACATAAATGTGATTGTATGAATGGCAAGGGTTTTTTAAGATATATATGGATGAGGGAAAGGTTTCAAATGAATAGGCGAGATGAATGAGTCTTCCTTTGTGTAAGGCAGGCTAAAGGTGATAGACACGGCGGTGAGAAATGTAGGGTCATAATATATTACCCAGGGAGGAAGCAGGGTAGGATTTTGACTGACAAAGACAAATGCCAGAAGAATTCACATACAGCTGTGTGGGATTCAAATAATATATTGGGTGTGTGAATGCTGTTTCTGGGAAATGTCAACATATAAGAGAAGTCAATGTGCGACATACAACAGCCTCAATAATATTCACGATATAATTTTCATATGCGACATACAACAGCCTCAATAATATTCACGATATAATTTTCAAGAGTAGGTGTACAGGTTAATGAGGATGTAAGGCATAAAAGACACGCAATTGAGGTTGCCTAGAAAATTAGGATGAAAGTAGGAAGTGTTAAAATGTGTAAACAGGGAAGATTAACTCTTTTGTTGTTAAGTAGGTCTGATAAATCGTGTATTAAGCTTCCTGGGCTAGTAGTGATTTAAGGTACGTGAATGTATCTATAATTTATATATGAAAAAAAAAAGACAGAGACTGTCTATAACAAAAAAAGCACTCTTACCTGAGCAGGTGTCCATCGCGTCTTCTGGCCGGATTCCAAGGGGAATCCTCATATCGGTAGCCAGTCTTTTTAATTAGCGGGGCACAGGAGCATGAGAGCTTGTTCCCCATCCTTCTGAAGGAGGAGGGGCCGGGGGGAAGGATCCTCTTTACTGAATCAAGGAGACGACGTCTCTCCCTGTATTTTTTATCTTTTATATTTATCTTTTATTTTTTTATCTCCTTCTCCTCCTCCTCCTGCAGGTAGTGCTGGTGGAGGATGGAGTTTAGGTAAAGGAGGAGAGAGAGAGAGAGAGAGAGAGAGAGAGAGAGAGAGAGAGAGAGAGAGAGAGAGAGAGAGAGAGAGAGAGAGAGAGGGTGGGATAAGGCCGAGTGTTGCAGCAGAGGCAACAGAGAGGCCAAATCTCAACGTCGCCTGCTCGCCATATCCTCGCCCTCTTTCAGCGCAGCTTTATCCATCCACCATCTGTAAAGAAAAAAATAAAAATATAAGTGTTTTTCATCTTTAAGTTAAATGAAATGAAACTTCTCATAACCTATTTACATACGAGAGAGAGAGTGTTTTTTCATCTTTAGGTTAAATTAAATGAAACTACTCATAACCTATTTACATACGAGAGAGAGAGTGTTTTTTCATCTTTAAGTTAAATGAAATGTAACTTCTCATAACCTATTTATACATGAGTGTTTTTTTTATCTTTAATTTAAATGAAATGAATCTTCTCATAACCTATTTACACATGAGAGAGAGAGTGTTTTTTCATCTTTAAGTTAAATGAAATGAAACTTCTCATAACCTATTTATACATGAGAGAGAGAGAGAGAGAGAGAGAGAGAGAGAGAGAGAGAGAGAGAGAGAGAGAAAAGAGAGAGAGAGAGAGAGAGAGGGAGAGAGAGAGTCATTACACTATCAAGGCCATTAATGTTTTCGTATACTAAACTTGGATATGGATATCAAAGCTCTGCATCACCAAACTTAGCGTTACAGATATAATTCTTAACGTTACAGAGATAATACTTAATGTTACAGATATAATTCTTAACGTTGCAGATATAATTCTTAACGTTACAGCGATAATACTTAATATTATAGATATAATTCTTAACGTTACAGAAATAATACTTAACGTTACAGATAAAATTCTCAACGTTACAGATATAATACTTGTTACAAATATAATTCTTAACGTTACAGAGATAATACTTAACGTTACAGATATAATTCTTAACGTTACAGATATACTTGTTATAAATATAATTCTTAACGTTACAGAGATAATACTTAATATTACAGATATAATTCTTAACGTCTCAGAGATAATACTTAATATTACAGATATAATTCTTAACGTTACGGAGATAATACTTAACGTTACCGATATAATTCTTAACGTTACAGATATAATACTTAATTTTACAAATATAATTCTTAACATTACAGCGATAATACTTAACGTTACACAGAGATAATTCTATCATGTACGACCGGTAGTGGCTGCAACATCAATTAACCAACCAATTTTGTCAATCTTCCTTTAATAAATGACAGTTACGAGAATTTGACGAACTATATCATTTGGTCTCAAATAACAGATGGCTGGAAAATGAATATAAATAACCGAAGGAAGAAGACCGAGTGACTTCTTAGCTCTCACACAATTTCAGTGAGTGAAGAAGTAGGGTTAAGGTACGCACGTCAATAAAACTAGGGCAACTCTCTCTCTCTCTCTCTCTCTCTCTCTCTCTCTCTCTCTCTCTCTCTCTCTCTCTCTGCAGGTGTGTATTCTGATCCTTTCAAGTTTTATTAAACTATAAATCGGTGGAACATCGAACGTTTAATCTGACTACAATTGCTATTATGTTGAACAGGTTGACATTGTCTTTTTATAGTTTATATATGACAGAATTTTAAACGTATTCAAATATCTTACATTTTTCATTCATTATTTGTCATATAAATTTCATTCATTTCCTTATTTCCTTTCCTAACTGGGCTAATTTCCCTGTCGGAGGCTTATGGCTTGTAGCGTCCTGTTTTTCCAACCCGGGTTCTAATAAAAAAAAAAAAAAAGAAAGATTCACAAGGTCAAATGAAATCCTTTCAATGACGTTTTAATTTTTTTTCTTTAATTAAATGTGACGTTTTAATTTTTTTCTTTCATTAAATGTGACGTTTTAATTTTTTTTTCTTTAATTAAATGTGACGTTTTAATTTTTTTCTTTAATTAAATGTGACGTTTTAATTTTTTTCTTTAATTAAATGTGACGTTTTAATTTTTTTTCTTTAATTAAATGTTAGATTCGAGTATATATCTTGGAAAAATTATTGAAACTAGAATATGAAAAGACTAATTAGCCCAACTTTAAATACAAAATTGTAATATAAATAGAGTAGATCGAAAATTAAACGTTAAACATAGGAAAAAAAATAATATATGGGTATAATGGTTATGTATTAAATGACAGCACACTAATTGTAAAATTAATATTATTATTTTCTATGATTCAGATATGAACTTTAATTTCCAAATGTAGCTAGGAACCATCACACACCCCATAAATCAGTAAATAAACACACACACAGACAAACACACACACATATATATGTATATATATATATATATATATATATATATATATATATTTATTTATATATAAATATATATCTATATATATATATAAATATATACATATAAATATATATATATATATATATATATATATATATATACACACACACACACACACACACACACACACACATATATATATATATATATATATATATATATATATATATATATATATATCAAATCGGGCTTGAGTACAAGTACAATTACTTGCACTAAAAATACAATCTTGAGATCTTGTACTGTGCATTTCAAGAATTAATGTACGTTTACTAGGGCCAAAAGTAATAATAAAAAAAAAAAGTACTTTTTTAGTATATTATTTTTAAGTACTTTACCTTTACCAACTGATTTTTTATTTATATAAAAATAATAGGTAAGCTTAATTGCACTTCAAGTTCAGTCTGTGACTCGGCAGTCATTGCTTCATTACAGTAAGAGCATTTGTTAACGCATTAATAATAATAATAATAATAATAATAATAATAATAATAATAATAATAACAATAAAATATTTTTACACATAGAAGAAGTTCAAATCATCGGAGGATAACACTGGAAAATTAAAGGCGGTCTGCAAACAGAATGTTACTTCAAACCTTCAAAAACGTATGCATTACATTACACCAATACTTACACTTAAGGCCCTCTAGACTGAGATTCACACACACACATACACACACACACACACACATATATATATATATATATATATATATACAGTGTACATATGTGTATATATATATATATATATATATATACACAGTATATATATATATGTATATATATATATATATATATATATATATATATATATATATTCTTAAATGCACGACGATTTTCGTCTCATTAATATTTCCGATTAACTTCTATAAGTGATATTTGCTTGATAAACCCTTTAAATAATTTATCCACACCAAAGAAGAAGAAGAAGAAGAAGAAGAAGAAGAAGAAGAAGGTGCAATTACTCCATTTCCATAACGGGTGTGGTGGGTATATAAAAAATCTCGCCAATTAACACCTGACTTGATCCAATGATTAGTTAAATTCAATTATTTAGCCTATGTGAAGGCCACCGGATTGAGCAGCTAAACGTTTTTACAATGAAGTAAAAAGACAACAATGAAATGATTATAACCTATTTCCATTAAAAAGAACAGATTTCGCCCTTAGAAAAATGGAAATTTATAGTTCTTTTTCATTCGAAGTAACCGAGTATATTCATGCAAGTTTTGAAGGGCTTTTTATAGATCCATTAAATCCTTTTGAATAAAAAATGATCTGTGCATCATCATCTATACTATCATTATTATAATATAAGCTTTAGGGTGAAGACAGGGGCTATTTATTTTAGAATAATATGAGATAGAAATTTGTGTTTATCAAGGATCAGCCTCGAGTCTTTTGCTGTTCCTCGTTACACATCAACAGTCAAAGCAAGATTGATTGATTTAAAGTTTTCAGGCATCCTGACATCTAAGGTCATTGACGCCGGTAACATTTAATTTGTATACAAAAATAACAAATAAAATAAAATAAAAAATAAAATAGTATTCAATTAAAATCATAAAAGTTGAATGTCATAAAAGTTAAATAGTTTTCAGAAGACCTGCTTCTGCAATAAATCTAAAAATGCCACTTGCATAGTAGGACACATCATTTCCAAGAATCTTGGCAAGGATGAACCTGGTGGAAGCAAGATAGGCATGCAGTTCCTTGTATTGTGTTAAAACAGTGGGTAAGGATGAGGTCACATAAGTTTTCAGAAGATGGGAGAGTGGAAATAAAGAAAGCACTTCAAATTACATGTGTAAAAAAAAAAAACCAAAGCATACGGTGAAAAGCTGGGAAATGCTACAGGAGAAGATGAGAAATTTTCTTCGATCGAAAAGTACAAGAAGAGCAAATATGTTGACGAATCTGTTAACAAAGATTTTGAGGAAATCAGTGCAGGGTGCAAATCATGGGAGGCCACTTGAACCATATAGAACAGTGGTTCCCAACCTTTTTTTCTGTCATACCCCCCCCCCCCTGCACCCAGTTCAACCATCCAGATTTCCCCCTTCATGCCCCACCCAGCCCTCATGCCTACTCGCCTACCTCAGAAATGGGCATGATATTCCAATTCTCCCCTTGAATATCATGTCTTTAAGAACTGATATGATCATATCACAATTGAATGGCTAACAACAAATTGCCACACGTACTATGAGGATATTTTCCGCCCGTTTTAGTTAGTAGGTAGTGCAATTATTTCCCCCCTGGAAGCTTCAAATTTCCCCCCAGGGAGAAATTTCCCCCAGGTTGGGAACCACTGATAAAGAAGTATCAATAACATCGCCAGGAATAATCTTGATAACACGCTCATAAATAACGGCAACAAATGAAATTGAGAGTATTAGCTTTAATATATTGTGACCTCGAAAAAAATAAAAACTCAAAATTATCGGCTTCATTAGGGCCAATGGAAAAAGAACTGATATTCGAATAAATTTGTGAGTGCTGGGGAGTATCTGAATAAATAATAAAACCAGAAATGAACTTAATAGTCTGGGCATAAATAACACCTCCATTAATCAATCTAATAATATTGGCTTCTGTATTATCACAAGAAATAAACTTATAAGCATTGGTATCAGCAACATCTTAAGGAATAAACGTATGGGCATCAGTATCAGTAATATCACTAAGTATAAGCTAATGAGCATCTGCTAGGCTAACTCTACAAAAAATAGATTGATAACCGCGTTAATATTATCAGGAATAAATTGTGAACACTGACATCATTAAAATCACCATGAATAAAATTGAGAGCCTTATCATCAGGAATGCCACCAGGAATAAATAGCAATATCGCAAGGGACAACATACTGAGCATTGCCCTTAATTACGTCACCAAGAACAAACTTAAAGTCATGAGAATTATTAAATGCCCCCAAAAATTAACGTGAGAATCAGCAATAGAAATGCCCAAGGGTGAACCTTTTGGGCAATGGCAACAGTAATATTACCAGGTATGAACTTATGAAAAAAAAAATACTATTCAACAGGATATTATGAAAAGGAATCAAAGAAACAAAAAAAAAGAAAAAGAAAAAAAAAAAGAGTAGAGGTCCCTTTTTTTTTATTTGTTGATGTTGGCTAAACCCCCCCCCCAAAAAAAAAAAAAATTGAGGGAAGTGCCTTGGTATATGTATGTATGTATGATGAACTTATTGGTAAATCACTGAGAACACATCGACGAGCATAAACATCAGTAATATCAACATGAATAAACCTATAAGCATCAATATTACATCATTAATAGATTTATAAGATTCAACATCACCTGTTTCTAAACTTTTGCAGAAATACTATTCTACAGGATATTATGAAAAGGAATTAACCCTTTCGCCCCTAAGGACGTACCGGTACGTTCTTGCAAAACACTGTTATTTACATGTTTTTGCATATTTTTGATAACTTTATGAGAAAATTCAGGCATTTTCCAAAAGAATGAGACCAACCTGACCTCTCTAGGACAAAAATTAAGCCTGTTAGAGCAATTTAAAAAAAAATATATAGCAAAATGTACTCAAAATTTAACCTTATGGTGGGGGTACTAAAGGGAATGAAAATGTGATCCCTTAAAACAGGGGTGGCCAACCTTTTGTTTCCCGTGCACCAATTTTTATTACTTCTAATTCACATGCGCCACACAAACTTTGACCCCCTTTTAATCCTCTAAGTATGGTGATTTGGACATATTTGGCGGTTATACATATACTCATTATATGTATGTATATATATATATATATATATATATATATATATATATATATATATATATATATATATATATAATATATATATATAATGTGTATATATATATATATATATATATATATATATATATATATATATACATATATTTATATACATTATATATATATATATATATATATATATATATATATATATATATATATATATATATATATATATATTATTCGGTTTATGACGAAGTTTTGATGGTATGAGTTTCAATACAATTGGAGTAATATTAGTGGAAAAAAATGTACTTTTTTTTTTTTAATCGAGATTTTTGCTAATAAATCAAAACATTTTTAATCAAATGATTTGAATCGTGTATATGACGAAGGTGTTTTATATGTCCAAACTCTAAAAAATATATAGAAAGGTTGTATTTTGAATAATTAAGAAAAGAAATGCAGAACATAGCAGACTGCCCCCTTAAATTCTTTTTGTATTTTTTTTTCTAGAAATCAGTATTATTATTGGTATTATCATTTTTTTTTTTCATAAGCCGGCATGTTTTTTTCTTTTATTATCTGTGGGGTATAGTGCGCCACTTGTAATCGTGTAATGCGACACTGTTGGCGCATGCGCAATAGGTTGGCCACCCCTGCCTTAAAAGAATGCGGATGCTGATGATCTACAATGAGAAGACTATTTGCAGTTTTCATCTGTATGTAACACCGATAGACTGTGACCCAAAACAAATACAGGATTAATTGGTCGACCGTTTATTTTTTCTCGTCACTAATTGTTTCCCTTCAAGACTCTAAGCAGTCTTTGTTTACAAGATCTAATCACTACCAAAGGTACAAATAGAAGTGCTTGTACCAACCGTGTGTCACACGATCGTACATAAATTATTTTGTATACATTATGCTTGTATCTGCGCTCTTCCCTCGCAATAAAAAGAACCAGAATAAACATGTCTGCGTTTTTCCTCTCTAACATTGTCTGTTTCTCGAACATGAAAATTCCTGTTGCCTTGAGGTTTTGTATATAAAGGAGAGTGTTCTTTAATAAAGTTACTCAGTTGATTGCATCCTGCCTTTGAGTCATAACCTTGCACTCGGCCGTCACATGCTCAGTTTGAATAGAACTATTGAGAGAAGACTAGAGGCTGATTCATATGATCTATTTCAGTTTTGATCCCCGGCCCATAACATTAGTGCTGAGAAAATTATACCTATTTTCATCATTCACTGCTCTCCCACCATCGTGGCATTACGTTATCTTCACCAGTGATGAAAATCTATATGACCTGAGAGGCAACACTCAAAATTCTATCATAAATTAGGAAATATGGCGTTGACTCGTCAGAAAAAATCGCTTGACTGCATTTCTTTTAAAAGATAATTTTAAAACGAGCATTTAAGCGCAAGAAATCTTAAAATTTTACCAAAAAGTTTATGATAAGGATATAGGCTTATATGAAAATATGCAGGTTATTTCTAGTGCCATAAGGTGCATGAAAATTGTAACTTTGTCCACAAACTCTAATGTCATGATGATATACACATATAACGAACTACTCTTATTATTTATATTGTCACCAACTTCCGGCTTAATTAGTGGGTTGGTTTATTTATTTATCTTTTTCATAAAACGTTTAACATTTCTTTCATAATCTTAGGGTTTAACGTCAGATAACTCTCCGTATGCCCACACAAGTTAAATGAGTTTTACATTTAAGACGATTAACACTGAAATTACCTAACCTAACATGCAATCTAAATGATAACAGTCGGCTATTAAGATGAGGGAACTGAGCAACTACCGTACAAATCCTCGTTCACACGAGCCATCAGCAGGTAACTAATCAACTGGTGCTTGCCAGTTGGGGGTTCGAGTCCCGCTCAGACTCGTTAGTGCCATTAGTGTCTGCAACCTTACCATCCTTGTGAGCTAAGGTTGGGGGGTTTGGGGGAGCCTATAGGTCTATTTGCCGAGATCATCAGCAGCCACTGCCTGGCCCTCCCTGGTCCTAGCTTGGGTGGAGAGGAGGCTTGGGCGCTGATCATATACTAGATGGTCAGTCTCTAGGGCATTGTCCTGCTTGCTATGGCAATGTCACTGTCCCTTGCCTCTGCCATTCATGAGCGACCTTTAAACCTTTAAACCAGAGGTTCGAGAGATCCGAGCCCTATGTTCTGGTTGGCGGAAGATGGCCGGTCTCACCTCAACAAATCATGTGAGCAGTCAATCCAAATGCTTTTTGGGGAATTGCAACAAATTCTTGGTAGTAAGAAAAACGGAACTTTTAAATTAACCTCCAAAGCTTTACTTTGGGAAAATAAAAAACATGAGCCCTATGTTCTGGTTGGCGGAAGATGGCCGGTCTCACCTCAACAAATCATGTGAGCAGTCAATCCAAATGCTTTTTGGGGAATTGCAACAAATTCTTGGTAGTAAGAAAAACGGAACTTTTAAATTAACCTCCAAAGCTTTACTTTGGGAAAATAAAAAACATGAGCCCTATGTTCTGGTTGGCGGAAGATGGCCGGTCTCACCTCAACAAATCATGTGAGCAGTCAATCCAAATGCTTTTTGGGGAATTGCAACAAATTCTTGGTAGTAAGAAAAACGGAACTTTTAAATTAACCTCCAAAGCTTTACTTTGGGAAAATAAAAAACATGAGCCCTATGTTCTGGTTGGCGGAAGATGGCCGGTCTCACCTCAACAAATCATGCGAGCAGTCAATCCAAATGCTTTTTGGGGAATTGCAACAAATTCTTGGTAGTAAGAAAAACGGAACTTTTAAATTAACCTCCAAAGCTTTACTTTGGGAAAATAAAAAACATGAGCCCTATGTTCTGGTTGGCGGAAGATGGCCGGTCTCACCTCAACAAATCATGTGAGCAGTCAATCCAAATGCTTTTTGGGGAATTGCAACAAATTCTTGGTAGTAAGAAAAACGGAACTTTTAAATTAACCTCCAAAGCTTTACTTTGGGAAAATAAAAAACATGAGCCCTATGTTCTGGTTGGCGGAAGATGGCCGGTCTCACCTCAACAAATCATGCGAGCAGTCAATCCAAATGCTTTTTGGGGAATTGCAACAAATTCTTGGTAGTAAGAAAAACGGAACTTTTAAATTAACCTCCAAAGCTTTACTTTGGGAAAATAAAAAACATGAGCCCTATGTTCTGGTTGGCGGAAGATGGCCGGTCTCACCTCAACAAATCATGTGAGCAGTCAATCCAAATGCTTTTTGGGGAATTGCAACAAATTCTTGGTAGTAAGAAAAACGGAACTTTTAAATTAACCTCCAAAGCTTTACTTTGGGAAAATAAAAAACATGAGCCCTATGTTCTGGTTGGCGGAAGATGGCCGGTCTCACCTCAACAAATCATATGAGCAGAATCAAAATGCTTTTTGGGAATTGCAACAAATTCATGGTAGTAAGAAAAATGGAACTTTTAAATTAACCTCCAAAGCTTTACTTTGGGAAAATAAAAAACATGAGCCCTATGTTCTGGTTGGCGGAAGATGGCCGGTCTCACCTCAACAAATCATATGAGCAGAATCAAAATGCTTTTTGGGAATTGCAACAAATTCATGGTAGTAAGAAAAATGGAACTTTTAAATTGGCCTCCAAAGCTTTACTTTGGGAAAATAAAAACATAACACCTCAAGCAATCTTATCTGAAACAAAGATGCCGTAAAGGTGCTAACAATACCAAGTTTTCAGGTGTCAAGTCCCCCAAAACCAAAAACTTTATACCAAGTTTTCAGGTGTCAAGTCCCCCAAAACCAAAAACTTACAATACCAAGTTTTCAGGTGTCAAGTCCCCCAAAACCAAAAACTTACAATACCAAGTTTTCAGGTGTCAAGTTCCCCAAAACCAAAAACTTAAAATACCAAGTTTTCAGGTGTCAAGTCCCCCAAAACCAAAAACTTACAATACCAAGTTTTCAGGTGTCAAGTCCCCCAAAACCAAAAACTTACAATACCAAGTTTTCAGGTGTCAAGTCCCCCAAAACCAAAAACTTACAAGTTAAAGTAACAAAAAGTATCTTACAATACTCAAGATCTTTTAATACATCGTCACCATGCGAAGAAAATTGTGGAATATAAGAACAATGGGAGATAACCTAATGAACAATGCCCTGAGCTTGGCTGGAATCAATCTATTACCCCTACTAACTACGTAATTATTATTATTATTATTATTATTATTATTATTATTATTATTATTATTATTATTATTATTAGCTAAGCTACAATCCTAGTTGGGAAAGCAAAATGCTATAAGCCAAAGGCCTTCAACAGGGAAAAATAGCCCAGTGAGGAAATAAAATAAGGAAATGAATAAATAAATCCATCATTGATCTCTTGTAAAATGTAATAGATGTCAGGATGCCTGAAAACTTTAAATCAATCAATCAATCTTGTAAAATGTAACATTGTCTGACTCTACACACTGTACTTTCATGTTTTATAGACTAATCGTACTATCTGTAAAGCCTCAAAACTAGGCATCACAGAACAGTCCTAAAGAATAACACATATACAGTAGTGTGTGTGCCTATGCTCTCTATACATACCATCAGCAACATCTATACATAAGTATAAATAAAAAAACCTTATGGATAAAACAACCAAAATTATAATAAATTTGAAGGCATTTAAACCTATGCCTTTTGTAAAGGTTTTCTTAGCTGTGATTTGGAGGCACCCTAGCGGTTGAGTCCCTTGTTAGGCTGAAGGAACGTAGAGAGCAGAGGTCCCCTTTTTTGTTTTGTTTCATTTGTTGATGTCGGCTACCCCCCAAAATTGGGGGAAGTGCCTTGGTATATGTATGTATGAATACTGCCTGCCGGGAAACCGGTATTTAGATTCAAGGCCTAATAAAAATCATTAAAGATAAACAATTCAGTATTCTTAGACCACATATGAGGGACACAGAATTATTGCAGTCATAGAAAATAATAGTTGGCACATACAATTTTAAGTAACTCCATTACATATTTTACACAACTACCTTTCTGGCATATGTCTAAATAGTCACTCTGGTATCCTTGAAGACCAGAACTGTCTGCCTCCAATTTCATCTATGGACAACGTACAACTTTCAAATTATAATTTTATCATGATCATGAATTTTAGCAGAAGTTGATTTAGAAAAAAATACTCCTCCTCTGAAAAAGATCTAATAATTCGGCCAACCTCAACAAGAGGTACCTCATATAATACTGCAAACTATAGGCCTATTTATATAACCACTACTATCTTTAACCTAATTAAACATTTACTTAACTCTACCTTTCTCTTATACCTAAAATTCTAACCTTGATTTTAAGTATGGCTTCTGGTTGGCAAGACATATTTGGGGCATTCTCTTTTTCTTGACTGGTTTACAGTCCTTTTGGTCTAAGCTCAGATAATAATTTTGTCGTCTATTCATGCAACTAAGAATTTAGACAGTTTGAAATAAGGTCCAACAATAGTAGTTCTTTTATTCGAACGGTAAATATCATCAGCTGATATTACTGAAACTTTCATCTTACTTTTGATTGGATGTTGAATTGAACTGTACCAACCGTGTGTCACACGATCGTACATAATTCATTTTGTATATATTATGCTTGTATCTTCGCTCTTCCCTCGCACTAAAAAGAACCAAAATAAACATGTCTGCGTTTCGCCTCTGTAACATTGTCTGTCTTGTGAACATAATTCCTGTTGCCTTAGGCTTTTGTATATAAAGGAGTGTGTTCTATAATAAATTAACTCAGTTGCTTCCATACTGCCTTTGAGTTCACAACCTTCTCTCGGCCGTCACAGAACTGTGACATCCATGGTAGGGTGAGAAGCCAGACCTGCTAATCATAATCCTCTTCAGTTATGAGGATGTGGATATTATTATCAGTATTCCCCATCCATTCCAGAATCCCTACCACTCACCCCCCCCCCCCACCCCCAAATAAAAACTAAAAACTTTAGTATTACTAACTGCTTATGGCTTTCATTCTCTTTTCACACAAATGTATAATATTTGGTCTTGATTTTCTTTCCCGTTTTTGACAGCAAATCTCTTGCCATTTTATTAGTCTTAAAGGGATTTGTCTATATCAATATTTACATCTTCGTTACCAACTATTCAGACGGTATGCCTTTTCTAATATTCGTGTTGAAATCTTTATTTCTGTTTTCTTACCCGAATGTCTCTCTCTCTCTCTCTCTCTCTCTCTCTCTCTCTCTCTCTCTCTCTCTCTCTCTCTCTCTCTTTCCCCATTTTCATGCCCATCCTACTGGTCTTGGATTAAGTCGGATAAGGATCAAGTGGATGTTCAATACGGATATCTAGGATTTAGGATTAATGTCACGATTTTCCTCCTTACTTAATCCTACACCATTCCAACGTCGCTCGAAGGGCAAGAGATCAAAACCACCACTAAGCAGTGAGAGAAGGACCATTTCATTATTACTTTAGTATGTAAGTGAATGATGGCACATACAGCGTATAAATGTGTATCTTTATTGTGCATGCCTCGCCTGTTTTATTTTTCCATGTGAATTTCTTTGTTAAAATACTTGACTAAACTTCTCTTTACTTTTTACGCTACGAAAAATTCTTCATCATTCTTCATCATGTGTCCAAAATTTCTGTAAATGTGTATCTTTATTGTGCATGCCTCACCTGACTGTTTCATTTTTCCATGTGAATTTCTATGTTGAAATACTCGACTAAACTTCTCTTTACTTTTTACGCTACGAAAAATTCTTCATCATTCTAATGAATTATAAATGTGTCCAAAATTTCTTCTCAGAGTACTATTTCGTTAAAAATTTCATAAGCGTTTTTTTATCCATCGACAGTTCCAACCTAATTTACTAAACATCTTTATCTATTCTTAAGGCTTAAATACACGTTAAAAAAAATCGTCAAAATTTTGCATGAAAATTTTTATATCAAAATTTTGATGCAAAATTTGAGTGTGTGTAGGACGTTTTGATGTCAAAACGCCCTACACACGCTCAAATATTGTATCAAAATTTTGATATAATAATTTTCATGCAAAATTTTGACGATTTTTTTGAACGTGTATGGGCCCCTTTACTAAGTTCATATATTTTAGTAGCAACTCTCTTTACTCATTTCATGATTCTGAAGGTTTATTTCACGACTTGATTCATCGGTCCATAAACTCAAAAATTACCCTATGGTGGGTACATTTATGCCTATATGGAGTCACAGATTTCTGAGCTATTCTATCATTTCAGTCTTTCCATACATGAGTTTCGTTATCCCCTTTTCTTGATTTAATAATTTCATTAAAGTGGTGTATCTATCCATCTACCAACCTTTTCATTTTCCCACACGAATTTCATTACCCAAAAATTAATCTTTCTAACTTCATTTTACTGATACAAAAAAAAAAAAAAAAAAAAAAAAAAAAAAAAAAAAAAAAAAAAAAAAAAAAAAAAAACGGTGCCAATAATCTGAATTCTCCAATAATCTATAAATAATGTTTGATTGGTTTATTTTTAGATTAAAAACTGGGTTAACGGGGACATTGTGCAGACCTCTGAAGGCACAAAAACACTCGAATCTTTTGAAAATTAGAACATTCGACTTTATTCTTTCTTAAATGAGTCACAGTTCCACGACAGTCTACAATAATCTCGCGAGACTTACCTAACTATGCATATACTTGGAACTTGAAGCGGCTTAACATGGCAGAGACATGGTTGCATCTCAAAACTTTGATCAGAATCACACTAAAGAAGCTTTTCATAATGAAGGTCTTAAAGATTTATCCGAGTAATATAGGTCAAATGTGATCTGAAGTTATCGTTGTCCATAAGTCAATATAGTCAAGATAATTATAAAGGAAATTATTGAAAGTGATTGCTGCCTCAGTGGCGTTAATTTTGTAATTAATTTTTCTATTGTTCTTATTATCTTTTTCTCTTCATTTGAACAATCCGTCAGTAACTGGGAAAGGGACATATCAATAGGAAGGTGATGAAGACCATATCATTCACAATTTGTCTTTAATATATCACAACACATTGTAAAAGTACAGATATGTACAAAGTATAAGACACTATCACAATGTACATATTATCTGTACTTTTACAATGCGTTGTGATATATTAAAGACAAATCGTGAATGATATGGTCTTCATCGCCTTCCTATTGATATGTCCCTTTCCCAGTTACTGGCGGATTGTTCAAATGAAAAGATAATAAGAACAATAGAAAATATTAATTACAAAATTAACGCCACTGAGGCAGCAATCACTTTCAATAAAACCTTCTTAAAAGAGGGTCTACTCCCGAAATATATAAAGGAAATTAAAACATAATGAGTGTTTAATTAGACTAAATATAAAAGAATGATCACAGTGTAACAAATAGAAATATAATATAGCTAAAGCATGTCTGTATTAAGAGCTGCTTTCAAATAAAAATCTTTGGATGTAAAAATCCCAGCTAAAATATTTCAAACGAAAGAAAATAAAAAAATTAAAAAGGATGATGAAGACAGAAAAAAAACAAATAATTCTAATAAATTCAAACCTTAAGTAATGCATTTTAAAGGGAAAACTAGCTATATGTACTTCAAGTAAAACTTCGATATTATTTTATATGGAAACAATACAGAACAAAATTAATATAAGCCACAAAACGAAACAAAGCCTAATTTCAGGACAAAAAGGGAAGATACTGAAAATCCAAAATTTAATCAATATTATGACATAGAGAATATACTTGAAACAAATAGGGAAAAGCACCAAAGTAGCATTGCAGAATCCACCATCAACTCTCTGTACCATGGTCTTCCACTGTCTTGGGCTAGAGTTCCCTTGCTTGAGGGTACACTCGGGCACACTATTCTGTCTAATTTCTCTCCCTCTTGTTTTGTTAAACTTTTTATAGTTTATACGGGAAATATTTATTTTAATGTTGTTGCTGTTCTTAGAATATTCCATTTTTCCTTGTTTCCTTTCATCACTGGGCTATTTTCCCTGTTGGGGCCCCTGGGCTTATAGCATCCTGCTTTTCCAACAAGGGTTGTAGCTTAGCATTTAATAATAATAATAATAATAATAATAATAATAATAATAATAATAATAATAATAATAATAATAATAATAATAATAGGGAAACCAAGGGAATAATGATATTTATGTGAAAATTTCCTAACCTATCAAATAGATTCATGTTCATAGCGACGCTAAAGGAAAATCTAGCTAAAGTTGGGAAGAACTTCTGCTATCTACTCTTGAAATATTAATATGAGCTAAAAAAACTAGTAAAAATTACTGAGTTAATCCTAGTAACTCAAATCTATATGAATACGATTTATTTTATACGGATAATGCCAAGAAATTGAAGTTTTCGCTAAAATTACCAGTCTAATCGATATAATCAGCAAACAGTTAGAGACATGAAGTTTAGCAAAGTGTCTTAGAGACAAATTCGAAGCATAAAAAGTTATTCGATATGTATATATATACACATATATATACTGTATATATATATATGTGTGTGTGTATATATATATATATATATATATATATATATATATATATATATATATATATATATATATATATATATATAAGGACATTTTCAGTTTTCTTAAATAGTAAAAAGAAGAGGCCAATTATAATGAACTCCCCTAATATTACTAAATGATATAGTTATCAAATCCCATCTAAGTATTAAGACAATATTTATACTTGGTAAACTGGATAATAACTAGAAATAATAAAAAAGGAAAAAATCTGTAATATATGCTAATGATAAAAATTTTATTGTTTTAATGTTGTGGGAAACAGCTATACTATAACTTGGTCAGGTGCATAAAAATGGGTTAATTCTAATAATACCTCGAAAGGAATATTATTCAATAAGTATTTTCAAAATAAAGCATCGGTGAGAGTATGAATGTGAAATAGGCAATGCATATTCCAGATGCCTTTTATTTCTTAACATACCTATAACACAAATATAAAAACTTTATGGTTTTGAAAAGTTGTGACTATAGTCCATTTCTTTTATCGAGGCAGATTTGCACCGACTCGCAGCGGTGCCCTTTTAGCTCGGAAAATTTTACTGATCGCTGATTGGTTAGAATTATCTCGTCCAACCAATCAGCGATCAGGAAACTTTTCCGAGCTAAAAGGGCACCGCTGCGATTCGGTGCAAATCTGCCTCGCTAAAAGAAATTGACTATAGTGGTAGAACACCAGAAAATTTTAATCTGTTACTGAAGAACTCCATTCTGTCCCTAAAGATATCTGACCAACTCCTACCTCACAGATGCATTCATTCTCTTCCTTTCCTTTCGAAACACTTTCTTAGCATTCACACACTGCCATTTCTAATTTAATGTTGCTTTCAATTGGTATCAGTCGTCATAAAAAGGTCTCGAAACTATATCACTATATATTAGCGAAACAGGTCAGGACTCATATCCTGTTTCACTCTCTCCGTTTTGTACATCTTAAGATCATATATGTATATATATATATACATATATATATACATATATATATATATATATATATATATATATATATACATATACATATATATATATACATATATATATATATATATATATATATATATATATATATATATATATATATATATATATATATATATATATATATACATACATATACATATATGTGTGTGTGTGTTTGTGTAGATATATATATATATATATATATATATATATATATATATATATATATATATATATATATATATATATATATGTATGTATATATGTGTGTAGATATAAATACAAATAATTATAGCGGTTTCCCTTAACAGTGGTGGACTGAGAGAAAAAAAACTGCGGTTACTGCATTATCTATACTTGAATCAATCATGACAACATCGTCATATAAACTACTCCACGATACACCTATCTAAGAAACTCGGCAGTAGCACGTCGAATGCAGACAATGGCGCTTCCTGGCTTTTAGGGACCTTAGTTTACTGCCCCCTTTGACCTTCTAATTCAGTGTTTCCCAACCTTTTTTATATGATTACCCCAAAATTTCATTTCCAACTAATCAATTACCCCATTGAACATATACCCGGTAACATCGGATGTGTATTTTTGCAGCCACCAAATGAACTGTATGGATCATGTAGCCCGCTATTGGCTGCTTATATTTAAGGATCCAAAACAAATGCAAAATTTTCCATTTTAATGGATATCAAAATGAACCATCATCAGTGCAGAATATTCAAGGTAACATCTTGGTTACCCCAAAAATACGGGTCCATTACCCCACTGGGGTAATTTACCCCATGGTTGGGAAACACTGTTCTAATTGAATCAGCAATATCTAGGCTTTCAGCTTCTCTCTTCTAAATAGTTTTCACCAATCTATTGTCTATTATTCTTTCCATTTCATCAAAACATCCAAATATTCTGTTCTATCTTTTCTTCTATGCTTAAATTCTGTAGTCCATTTCTTTTAGCGATGCCTATTTGCACCGACTCGCAGCAGTGCCCTTTTAGCTCGGAAAAGTTTCCGGATCGCTGATTGGTTGGACAAGATAATTCTAACCAATCAGCGATCAGGAAACTTTTCCGAGCTAAAAGGGCACCGCCGCGAGTCGGTGCAAATATCTGTTCTATCTTTTCTTCTATGCTTAAATTCTATAGTCAATTTCTTTTAGCGGTGCATATTTGCACCGACTCGCGGCGGTGCCCTTTTAGCTCGGAAAAGTTTCCGGATCGCTGATTGGTTGGACAAGATAATTCTAACCAATCAGCGATCAGGAAACTTTTCCGAGCTAAAAGGGCACCGCCGCGAGTCGGTGCAAATATCTGTTCTATCTTTTCTTCTATGCTTAAATTCTATAGTCAATTTCTTTTAGCGATGCATATTTGCACCGACTCGCGGCGGTGCCCTTTTAGCTCGGAAAAGTTTCCGGATCGCTGATTGGTTGGACAAGATAATTCTAACCAATCAGCGATCAGGAAACTTTTCCGAGCTAAAAGGGCACCGCCGCGAGTCGGTGCAAATATGCATCGCTAAAAGAAATGGACTATATGTATTCACTTTTTCTCTACATATCAGAACTTCTTACATGTATTATGCAAACAGTTCATTTCGACAACTATTGCCCGATATGTAGCCCAGTTGGTTCATTAGTTTACCTTTGTTTGTTGATTTCTCATTGTTTACTCATTTCCCATATGGACATCCAGTTCTAAGAACATCTCTTTTCAAGTCTTAGTGGATTATGGAGAGAGAGAGAGAGAGAGAGAGAGAGAGAGAGAGAGAGAGAGAGAGAGAGAGAGAGAGAGAGAGAGAGATACTTCTTTGATCAGATTCTCAACATATTTACACGAGAGAGAGAGAGAGAGAGAGAGAGAGAGAGAGAGAGAGAGAGAGAGAGAGAGACTTCTTTGATCAGATTCTCAACATCTTTACACGAGAGAGAGAGAGAGAGAGAGAGAGAGAGAGAGAGAGAGACTTCTTTCATCAGATCAGATTCTCAAAATCTTTGAAAGAGAGAGAGAGAGAGAGATAGAGAGAGAGAGAGAGAGAGAGAGAGAGAGAGAGAGAGAGAGAAAGAGTTATTTTCAAAAAAAGGCAACAACAAAAGGCGTTTATTGACTCAAGTTTTGACCGAGGATTTTTTTTTCAGTTTTGAATGATACTAACAATAATCAAATAACTGAACTCTAAGAACTCGTGCAAACCTGAAGTTCATTCTGAGGAGAAAAACACATGTCTGAGGAAGAAGAAATTGAAGAGGAAGTGGAGTATAGGTATTTTTGTGCTATTAATTTCATTATGATTGTATGGAAATTCATTAAGGATTGTCGCAAAAGTTATGAAGGAAAGGAAGAGTGAATATTCTTATAGGCAATGGAAAAGATTGTTAGCTGAAACTGGAATGATGATATTCCTGAAATGATAATATCCTTGTATGGCAATCTAAGAACTGCTTACTGATGAAACTTCAAAGGCGTAGAACAATGAAATAAGTAAGAAGAAGACAGGGGAATTAATAAATAAAACCTTACACAAAAGTAAAAATAAATAAGATGTGATGCTCGTTTAAAAAAAAAAAAAGAGGAGAAGGGAGGACGAATATTCAGGGTAACAGAAGGAAGAGAAAGAGGAAGAGAAAGATCACAAGAGATCGGATATTGATTTAAGAAGAATGAAAATGAAAAGAGCTATGCACGATATGGGGTGGTGAAGCGCATGAAAAAGAGATAAGGAGAAAATTAATGAGGGGAATAATTATGGCTGCCAATGAAATACGAGTAGATCACTGGGTAATCAGGCAAAATAGGGGGAGCACCATACACGAGATAATGAAAAGGGGAGCACTTTAATGGCGTTGATCAGAGATGAACAGAGACTCAAGGAGGGGAACAGACCATGAATGGGGTCTTGGGGGTGGGTGGTGGGCGGACTGCTGCCTACATCCATCCTATACTGACGGCTGAATCCATCCTATACTGACGGCTGAATCCATCCTATACTGACGGCTGAATGTAATTGCATCATCTCCCAGACACTATACGACTGATCATCCATTGGCGTGGTCAGGAAAGTTCATTCGGGTAAAAGATAGTCAGGAGTGATAGAAATATTACTTTGCACTAAGTTTGAGTTTCTGAAATTCCACCGATCCCACTATCTGTTTAGGAAATTCATTTCACCGATTCTGTCAGGTGTTTATGAAAATCCTTCTACTTATCATATATCCACAGTTTTCTATTATGTTTGCAACTTCACTGACCTGACCCTCCCCCCCCCCCCTCTTTTTTTTTTTTTTTAGATTTCCTGGCACTTCCGGCCAAACACGGGCTCTTTGCAAACTTGCAGTCAGTACTTCTTTTCCTTGTGAACTAGGGATGGAATTCTCGGGGAGCCTATAGGTCTACCTGCTTTCACTAGCAGCCACTACCTTTTGTTCCTTGATCTTAGCTTGGGTGGAAAGGGGGTTGGATGCTGATCTTATGTATCAAGGGTAGAAGAGACTCTTTAGCTATGGTAAGCAGCTCTTCTAGGAGAAGGACACTCCAAAATCAAACCTTTGTTCTCTAGACTTGGGTAGTGGCATAGCCTCTGTACCATGGTCTTCCACTGTCTTGGTTTAGAGTTCTCTTGCTTGAGGGTACACTCGGGCACACTGTTCTGTCTAATTTCTCTTCCTCTTGTTTTGTTAGAGTATTTATAATTAATATAGGAAATATTTATTTCAATGTTGTTACTCTTCTTAAAATATTCTATCTTTCCTTCTTTTATTTCCTCACTGGGCTATTTTCTCTGTTGGGGCCCCTAGGCTTATAGCATCCTGCTTTTCCAACTAGGGTTGTGGCTTAGCAAATAATAATAATAATAATAATATAGGGACGGTTTCCGTAACACTATTCTGTTCCTTGCCTATGCCGCTCACGCTGGACTTTTAACCTTTTAATAGGACACTGCAGAAACATAACGTCTATAGTCCATTTCTTTTAGCGACTCATATTTGCACCGACTCGCAACGGTGCCCTTTTAGCTCGGAAAAGTTTCCTGGTCGCTGATTGGTTAGAATTATCTTGTCCAACCAATCAGCAATCAGGAAACTTTTCCCGAGCTAAAAGGGCACCGCTACGAGTCGGTGCAAATATGACTCACTAAAAGAAATGGACTAAAGAATAATGCATCGTATTAAAGCTATACAGAATAAAAGGCAAAACTATTTTATCTGACTGCAAATTTCGAGCAACATGGTGGATGTCATGGTCTGGGTAAACGTTGCTCTGAATAATGGAACAAATTTGATAACCCTCCAGATTGGTCTAACAATCAAAGATACAAGTCCAATGCAAATAAAATTATCCCTATAAACGATGGGTCAATTGAAAAATTTCAATCTCATAAAATTCATATTTTTAGTGTTGTTATGATTTAACTATATCCCAATAATTTGCACCGTGCAATAATTTTCGCAGGATTTCTGTTAAGAGATTCAGCAAAAATATCTCTAAATTCTGAAAATTCCATACGAGTATGCATACCATGAGTATATGGTATAAAAAGCAATTGCCAGTGAACACCAAAATAATTCACATTAAACACTGCCCAGATGAACAACTTTTACCTGACACATCTTTTACATTTATTTTGCAATAAATCACTACAAAAATCATAAAATTGCTACGAAATATATCAAGTGATGAATTAACACATTTTCAAGCTATACTAAATGTCCTTTAAGCTATCCAAATTGCTTGTTAATAGCTATTCCCATTATTAGTGTTAATACTATCATTTAGCATTGGTACGATTTTTTCTATATATATATATATATATATATATTATATATATATATATTATATATATATATATATATATACACATATATATATATACGTATATATATATGTTTATATATATATATATATATACATACATATATATATATATATATATATATATATATATATTTCAACGAACGTAATAAGGAATGATTATCCTTTATAACTTATAGCAGCATTTTCGGGAATTGGTATATTTTCCCCCATTATTAGTGTTATTACTATTATTTAGCATTAATACGATTTTTTTCTTATACATATTTCAACAAACGAAATAAGGAATAATTATCCTTTACATCTTATAGCAACGTTTTCGGGAATTGATATACTTTCATGTATGCACACATGCCATGCTTCACAGACTATCTTTAAATATGATTGATTGATTGATTGATTTGAGGTTTTCTGGCATCCAGACATCTAAGGTCATTGACGCCGATTAAGTATGATGACTCACCTCGTATACTGTATATTGTTTATCAACGTATACGGTGTGTGTATGCATATTTAAAACTAGATGGATTAAAACAAAACCTTTACCCAAAATTTATTGCCAGCTATTATTTTCGACAGTCGAATTAATGCAATGCTATTGTGCTGCAGTAATTTTCTCAAACTACATTTCCATGTGTTCAAGTAAATAGTATTTCTAAAGCTATTAATGAAGTGCTAATGTCTTATACATTGTCTTTCAATTTGTAAATTCCTTAACGATTCTAATGAGGTTTCTAATGGTTGATAAAGATAGGCAGCATTTAAGGTCATTCAAAAGGAAACATTTTATCTCCCGATAGGTGATTAAATGTCACACACAAACAGTATTATTCATTTAATCTCAGAAGCCTTTATGAGCCTATGTACTCGCAAAATGATTAAGGTAATATCAATTTCAGTCGGAGAATTTGTTAAAGGATTTTCCTGATAAAATTCTCTCTCTCTCTCTCTCTCTCTCTCTCTCTCTCTCTCTCTCTCTCTCTTTTTGAAGAGGAAAGATTGATTACATCCTGAATTCACATGTTAATGTTTAAAACCATTTAAAAACACAATTATATATATATATATATATATATATATATATATATATATATATATATATATATATATATATATATATATACACATATTCATATACATATATGTAAACTTTTTATACGTATGCCGATAACCAATAGGCCATTATAATATAAATTTTTAAGCAGGATCTTTATATCTATCTTTATATTTAAACCTCCGTGTATGACTTAAGCTCTAAAGACTGCTTATGTGAATAATTCTTAATGAAGTGATCTTCAGGAAACCGAAACGTCATTTCATGTTAGAAATGAGCCTCCTCAAATAAGATGCAAGCAAGTTCTCTTAAAATGAAAACACTAAATTTCACACATGAATTACCCTTTACAATCCTCGAGCAAAATGAACTAATTCAGGGATATTTAAAAAAAAAAAAAAAAAAAAAAAAAAAAAAAAAAAAAAAAAGTAATAAAACTATTCACAGTAATCATTTGTAAGGGAGAGAGAGGGGGGGGGGGTGACAAAAATAAGATGCAAGCAAGTTCTCTTAAGATGAAAACAGTAAATTTCACACATGAATTAACCTTTACAATCCTCGAGCAAAATGGACTATTTCACGGATATTTCAGAGAAAAAAATGTAATGAAATTATTCGCAGTAATCATTTGGAAACGGGGGGTGGGGGTGGGGGGTGGGGGGGGAGTGGGGGTGACAATCACCAAGTGGCCCTCACCCTTGGTTCACCCCTCGTATAGCTCCCCCAACAACTCTTGTTAGGCGCTCAATGTGAAGCAGCCGATGCTCTGGCCATCTTTCCCTCAGCCCTCCCATTTCCCTAATATGATGGATGCATGGAAATGGCAGAATGCAACAGCATAGGAGCTACTTCCCAATATCTCCCATCCTGATTAGTATCAAGACACCTAATCCGTTTCCATGATCCTCAAAACCCCTTCCATGTCCTTTACTACTCTCACCATTTTAAGCCTTGTATTTCTATTTTCCATAACACCACCCTTCTTCCCTTTCCCTTCCACTTTTGCTGTATGCACTATATCTATTCATCGCTCAAAACATATAGATTTTTCCCGCCCCCTTTTCCAATTTCATTTCCCCTCCTTATCAACTTCCATCTCCAAAATCTTTCAATTATTTTTAAGGCCCATTCTTCCTTCCCTACTCAATCCCCATATTCGCTTCTATTTCAGCAATATACCGCCTTCTATTGAGATTCTAATCATCCATCCCCTTCTTAATTCATTCCATTTCCTTCCTTTACTTTCTCCCTTTTCTACCGCAGGTCTTCATTCCTTTTTCAATCCCATTCACACTTTCCTACGCCTGTGCAATGCCTATCATAATCCCATCTCCTAAACTCTTCCTTACGCTTACCTCTTTTTACCCCAATTTCTCCTTTTCTATCTTACTACCATTCCCAGTAGTATTCTCCTTTTCCATCTTACTACCATTCCATTTTCAGTAGTATTCTCCTTTTCCATCTTACTCCCATTCCATTTTCAGTAGTATTCTCCTTTTCCATCTTACTACCATTCCATTTTCAGTAGTATTCTCCTTTTCCATCTTACTCCCATTCCATTTTCAGTAGTATTCTCCTTTTCCTCCTTCCCCATTCACCTCCCTTACTCTTCATCTCAATCCCTATTCCAACCGCCATCACCCTCATACCTCGTTAGGCAACAACGCCTTACACACTCGTTCCTCCTCCCACTTCTTCTCTACCTTGGCATGCTGGGTGTTCGCCTTTAGTGAGTCTGCCTGATCAATAAAAACAGAGAGAGAGAGAGAGAGAGAGAGAGAGAGAGAGAGAGAGAGAGAGGTGAGCGGCACCAGTAAGGAGGAGAACGTGGTAAAGAGAGACGATGCATATGAGAAAATTAATGATTACGGCATATTCTAGAGAGAGAGAGAGAGAGAGAGAGAGAGAGAGAGAGGTGGGACGGCTGTACGATATATGAGTATATTCGACGATCATAAAGCTTGTTAAAACGACTACACACAGATGAATAATATTAACAGACTTATATTAACTGTTATAAACCGCATCTGAACTAAGTTTTGACTGTGAGAAAATGGACTCTCCTTTCATATGATACGGTAAAAAGTTTGAAATTAAAGAAACTCAATATATGACCGAGAGAAAGAGAACGATAATGTCATGTTTGAAAAAACAGTCATCACGTAAAATGACCCACTGACCTCGTGTTACGACCATTTTGATTTCGGCAGGACTTCACAGTATCTTGAATGTTGTTATTCTTCTACCTTGGCAATTTCTACTTCTTCGATCAACTCTGTAATTTCTACCCCGAAATTGGAAGGAGATTGTGTACACATCGCACATGAATCATCAAACCATTTAGTTATAGTTTTTTATATCCTTTCAACCTGTGATTCAATCCGAGTTCAGACACCTAACCAGACTGGGAGCATAAATATAAATATTCAATGACTGAGGCTGACGGAAGTGATGGTCCCTGAATGGTTTCTGGTTATTATCGTCGGCTTTATCTTTTTTAATAATAAAAGTATTTCCCTATATCCAGTTTAAGCAGCCGTTTGAAACTGCACTGTGAGCGCTCCAACCATACCATCTTAAAATACTATTCAGAATAACAAATTAAAATATCTATATAACAGTCAATATTCTTTTTTGCAATAATTGAAGAGATTCCTATAAACCTACATTTGTATGAAAACTATCCTCGACATTCTTAGGGAATGTGGTCTAGGTTTCGAAAGAATTTTTTTCTTTAAACATAATTACATAACTAGATAAAATGGCGTTTTCTGGGGGAGGCAGAAGGGGAGACAGTAAGATTGACAAAGTGGTAATATGGAACTTGCGTTCCCTAGCCAAACATTTGTTGAGTTTCCAATTCATAGTTCCATCTTATGAACTGCCAAAAATTAGTCTAGGTGAATCTTTAATAATTTATATGAATATGAAGAATTAGGAAAATAGATATGGCAATGTAAACTCAAAAGGAGAAATACAAATTTTGCCTTAATCGAGGATATTCCCCAAAACCTACAATATCTCCCCCAGAGGAGAGAGCGCACCGAGTAAAATCAATCCTGGTGATCAAATTGAATCATATGAACGCCTCACCAGGTTTAAATAATCTGGGAATTCAGTCAAAACGAAAAGGGGGATCATAATATGTCCTCAGGAGGAAGCATAATGATATAACGGATATATGTCTCGAATATTTACTTTAAGTAATGAGGAACTACGAAAAAAGTCCACTTAGGAATGTAAAGATACGATCGTCTATGGAAAAGATGGGGTATATATATTTCATCTCAAGTGACCAGAAATATATAATTGGATGAGAGTCCACCAACTCCGGTTAGATCGATAAATTACATTTTCCCTTGAAAAGGCAGACTTGGTAAATAACATTATTATGGAATTACTATTTAAATCTACCCGAATGAAATTCATATAAAATTAATAAAGCCATTCAATCTGGGTTCCCTTTTTGGCCTTATAATTCCCTAGTTCATATTTACACTAATTTTGGTCATCTTGAAGACATTTTCAAACTCTTTTTGTAAACAAAATGAGATTATGAAAAGTAAAATCCCACTTTCTCCAAAAAAAGTAACTAATGAGATTGTCCTACAAGCATTAACTTATGCATCAGAAACTTGGAGCCTTATTAAAATATAAGAACATTATGTTATTTACAACTCAAAGACCAATGGAAAGAATAATAGGAATAACACTAAGACAGAAAAATGGCAATCGAAAGTTAAGGATACTCTAATAAAATGTATGAAAAATAAATGGAATGGGCAGGACATATAATGAGAAGGGCTGATAATAATTGGACCTTAGAATCTAGTTTCCCTTCTCTATATTCAGTCAACGCTGTACCTCATAAAAAATATTCATTCCACATTCCATTTCCGCGTCCTTTTCTTATCTCAAAACTTTGCACCTACGTTCAATTTCATTTCTGCGACATATTGAATCATCTCTTCCGTATAGATATTGGGAAACCATATGGACTACACACTTATGCTGCAGAGCCCCTTTTAAACCTACCCATTTGCTCTCCTACTTTTCTTTATGTTCTAACTTGCTTGAGGGTACAATCGGGCACACTGTTCTATCTTATATCTTATATCTCTTTCACTTGTTTTGTTAAAGTTTTTATAGTTTATAAAGTGATATTTATTTTAATATTGTTGCTCTTCTCAAAATATTTTATCTTCCTCGTTTCCTTTCCTCGCTGAGCTATTTTCCCTGTTGGACTCCCTGGGGTTATAGCATCCTGCTTTTCCAACTAGGGTTGTAGCTTAGTAAGTAAGTAAGTAAGTAATAATAATAATAATAATAATAATAATAATAATAATAATAATAATAACTCGCACTTTACTTATACCTTATAAATTTCAATCACAGTTTCTCTTTTAAACAGCATATTATCAATACAACTTGCATTGCCTATCAGTCACTTCTGTCATAAGAATTTTATAGTGTACACACACATATCTTCCTCTACTTTCAATCTTCTAAAACCAATTTTTCTTAAAAAGCACATGATCTAAAACCTCTTTCCGATCTGAAACCTAATGGTTCTTCCTTTACTGAGCCCCTGTCACTTATGATACTGTCGCAATCAAAACTCCACAAACATCTTTGTTTAAAATCTCATAATCCAAAATCACCTTACTAATCTTGATGAGTCATTCAGTCACACCGCCATCATATTCCTACATCTTCTCAATTGTAATACGATACTCCTTTTATTTGCAATACTTACGTCCTCAACCGTCCCTTCTACTTGCACTAAAGCCTTGCCCTTCTGTTGTTCATCCTTACTTCGCCTCAGGGCACCTATAAATATGCGTCTTTTATT
>NC_090725.1:71214729-71220396 GCF_036898095.1 Palaemon carinicauda
AAGAACATTCTACAGCTATTTAAAACTTTGCAAGAAACACTTCAATCAAGCAAACGCCCCCCCCACACCCCCCAATTCTAGAAAAATTATATGCAAAGTATAAGAATGTATTTGCATAACCATAATTACTTAACTAATTACGAGACGTAAACAAATGAATTATTTACATTCCTGGCAGCAAACACGTTAATAAGATTAAATTAAACTGAATCGACGTGAGTTGACAAAGAATTATGAAATTAGGTAATTTCATGTTTCATACACTGTTACTGGCTCTCGAGAGACACTAACCAGTTTGCAAAATGTTTCACTTCTGTGTTATCATAAAATTAACAATTATATCAAGATCACAGAAACAAAGATAAAATCAATACGCGTACATGGAAAACCCTATTTCACTTAGTAATAATTATCATTATCATTAATTGCTAAGCTGGAGCTCTAGTTGGAAAAGCAGACTGCCAGGGGCTCCAACAGGGAAAATAGCCCAACGAGGAAAGGAAACAAGGAAAAATTAAATATTTTAAGAAGAGTAACATTAAAATAAATATCTCCTATATAAACTATAAAAACTTTAACACAAGAAAAGGAAAAGAAATAAGATGAATAGCATGCCGAGTGTACCCTCAAGCAAGAGAACTGTAACCCAAGACAGTGGGAGACCATGGTATAGAGGCTATTGCACTACCCAAGACTAGAGAACAATGGTTTGATTCTAGAGTGTCCTTCTCCTAGAAGAGCTGCTTACCATAGTTAAAGAGTTTGTTCTACCCTTACCAAGAGGAAAGTGGCCACTGAACATTACAGTGCAGTAACTCCTTGGGTGAAAGAGAATTTTTTGGTAATCTCGGTGTTGTCAGGTGTATGAGGACAAAGGAGAATATGTAAAGAATGGGCCAGACTATTCGGTGTGTGTGTGTAGGCAAAGGGAAAATTAACCATAACCAGAGAGAAGGATCCAATGTAGTCCTGTCTGGCCAGTCAAAGGACCTCATAATTCTCTAGCGGTAGTACCTCGACGGGTGGCTGGTGCCCTGCAGTAAGACCTATGGAATCGGGTCTCATTGCCTCAGAAGTGACATGGCGATGGAAAAAAAAAAAAAAAAAAAAAAAAAGCCAGCTATATTAACATATTTTTTTCTCAATAAATCGATTATAGTTTCATCCTTATAATAAAACAAAACTGCGATAATATAGCGACCATCTCCCAGTATTTGCATTTACCACAATTCTGATTAAGCAAACACAAACGTTATAGTCGGTATATATATATATATATATATATACATACATACATATATACATATATATATATACATACATATATACATATATATATACATATATATATATACATATATATATATATATATATATATAAAATCTTCATCATCATCCGTTACTAGTCTACTACAGAAACAAAGGCCTCAGAAATGACATTCCACTTGCCCCTGTTTATGTTCTTTCTATGCCAGTCCACATTTGCGAATTTTCTTAGTTCGCCAATCCATCGTCTTCTCTCCCTTCCCTTGCTTCTTAAGCAATTTTTGGAGACCCAATCGGTTATCCTTAATGTGCATCTATTAGGTATCATTCTCACTGAATGTCCTACCCATGTTCATTTCTTTTTCTTACAAGTTGTTAGAATAGATTCTACATTAGTTTGCTCTCATGTCTTATGTTGCGCTTTTTGTGTGTCTCAGTGTTATTCCCATCATTATTCTTTCCATAGCTCTCTTAGTTGTGACAATACTGTTGAAAAAACTGTAGTTTTAATCGAAAATTCTTCCTAAAAATGTACTGTTCTCAGTCGTATTTCAGTAAATACATACGACCGTAATTTTTACACTACTTTGTTATTATCTTGAAAGGGTTGGTGACCCTAATATTACTCCTTAACGCCAACAAATCCGTTTTTAAAACGGTAATTAGAGAACTTTTATTCCAGGATTTTTAAAGTTGTTTTTACGGCAAATTTTTAACAGAATAGCTTATGTTCTAAGGCTTTAGTAAGGCTCCAACTTTCTGACACAGAAGTTAAAACTGGATTAAATACATTTCTTTTTGGTCTAAAAATGAAAAAAAAAAATGGAAAATACATATTATTAACAAACGTATTCCGAAAATGTTAATGACTCCATATCGGTATTTACCTAAAGTACTTCAGCACCAAACTTCAGGTCATTTATACCAGGGCACAGGACACAAAAATATACAATTTTGGCAGAAAATGGGGAAAAACAAAATCAAAGAATTTTTTTTTTTTTTTTTTTTTTTTTTATACCTGGGTATTTGACCACTCAACCTTTGTGACAAACTTGAGGTCATTTGTCAGAGAAATGATTGAGATGTATCGATTTAAAGATTTGACAGGAGGAGGGGGAGGAGGAGCAGGAGGAGGGGGAGGAGGAGGAAGAGGAGGAGGAGGAGGAGCAGGAGGAGGAGGAGGAGCAGGAGGAGGGGGAGGAGGAGGAAGAGGAGGAGGAGGAGGAGGAGGAGGAAAAACAATACAATTCCCTCCTACGGAGTATAATATAAAATTAGTTTCATCGCAAAGAATACGTAAACCGATTACGTGTCTGATTCGTTATGTGATAGCGAAACTTAATGTTGAAAACGAGTTGCAACACCAGTTGGTGTAAAAAAAAAAAAAAAAAAATATGGACTCGTAGAAATTTGGCGATAATTCATGAACTAAAATTACATGCATGCTAAAATAGTTCCGTATATTTGACATTACTAATTTTAATTATATATATATATTATATATATATATATATATATATACTGTACATACATAAACAGAATATATATATATATATATATATATATGTATATATATATATATACATGTGTATATATATATTTATACATATGCATATATATATATATATATATATAACATAAATCCATTAAAGGTCGCTCATGAATGACAAAGACAAGGGACAGTGACAATGCCCTGGAGACTGACCATAAAGGCATATGATCAGCATCCAACCCCACCCTCTCCACCCAAGCAACGACCAGGGAGGGTCAGGTAATGGATGCTGACGACTCGGCAGAATGGTGAGGTTGCAGACACTACAAAAAAAAAAAAAAACTATCGAACTTGAGCGCGTCTTGACCCCCAGTCTAGCAAATCAACAGGTATGGATTTTTCCGAGAAGCTACCACAACATTAGTGTTACTTAGATTGGCAGCTATATACTGATGATATACTTTCGTTTGAACATCGAATTAATTGCTAATAATCTATAGTCCATTTCTTTTATCGAGGCAGATTTGCACTGACTCGCAGCGGTGCCCTTTTAGCTCGGAAATGTTTCCTGCTCTCTGATCGGTCAGAATTATCTGGTCCAACCAATCAGCGATCAGGAAACTTTTCCGAGCTAAAAGGGCACCGCTGCGAGTCGGTGCAAATCTGCATCGCTAAAAGAAATTGACTATAGTTACATAATTTCCTATGAACCCAATATAAAACAAACTAATATCCTTTCTCGTTAACACGGATAATAACACCTCTCTTTCTCTCTCATTACTTTGAATAAAACTCCTGAAATTTGACACAGCACGAGCAGTTATACTGGTGGGGTAATTTAGTTAAAATTAGGTATTTTTATACATACAATTTGCATATATACATCATACTCCCTGGAAAGAAGGGGGGAGAAATTAAAATTATGTGTTCAAATTCCAGGTAATTCACTTTTTAAATAAATTTTTTGTCCCAAAAGTAAAATGCATAATTAATTTAATTTTACACATTGTCCGCATAGGTGGTTGAGTGAAGCGAGAAGGTAAAGTGACATATTACATGAGAAGAGAAGGCGAGAAGAAAGATAAAAAATGGTTTCCAATATACATACACATATCTCTCTCTATCTATCTGTGCATATGATATATATATATACATATATATATATAATATATATATATAATATATATATATAATATATATATATAATATATATATAGAATATTTATAAATATATAAATATATACACAGTATATATATGATGAGAACGGAGTGTGCAATGGAAGATGAAATATCACTGGAAGGAGAAAGGATTAATGAGTAGAATCATTCAAGTATTTAGGAACTAGAGTTTAGTGAAAGATTGCAAAAAGCAAATCAGGCAAAAACTAGGTTAAGTAAAATTTGGAAATCAAATCGCCTGAAATTACATATAAAAATCAGACTATATATCAGTTTAGTGAGATCGGTGTTACTGTATGGACATGGGTCAGGGTATGACAATGAAACAATCTCCAATAGATTTAGTAGATTTGAGAACAAAGTCCTCAGAATGAAATTGGGAGTTAAATGGCAGGACAGGATTAGAAATGAAACTATAAGAGAGATTACTCGAGTGCCATATGTGGATGACATCATGATGAGGGGTAGATGGAGATGGTTTGGCCATGCTCTTCGCACTCCCCAAGAGAGATTACTTCACCAAACGTTCAGATGGGCTCCACAAGGGACTAGAAGAGTTTTAAGACCAAGGTCTACATGGCTGAGGACTATGAATCGTGATGTAGGCGATGATGAATGGAGAAGTATTGAATTAAAAGCTCAAGATAGAGATGTTCTGGTGAAATCTAACCGTCAATAGGCGTAGAAGGAGATGATAATGATGATGATTTATATGTATACACGTTAAAATCTAAGGGACTAGAAAAGTTTTAAGACCAAGGTCTACATGGCTGAGTACTATGAATCGTGATGTAGGAGATGATGAATGGAGAAGTATTGAATTAAAAGCTCAAGATAGAGATGACTGGCGAAATCTAACCGTCAATCGGCGTAGAAGGAGATGATAATGATGATGATTTATATGTATACAAGGTAATTTTCCACGTTTGAATTTATGAATAAGAGGAAAATTAATTTCCTTGATGTATGGAATGACCAGTAGGCGGCGTGTCAGTAAGTTTTGCTCGGTTGGTCTTAGGCAGTGAACAAGTCATTCAGCTTCGGATGTTGGACTGAACGGACAAGCTTTTATAAAACAAGCAAGAAATTAAATTGATGTTATTAAGCTTTTTGTTTGGATCAGCAAAATGTAGTTATCATGATTGTTTAAATGTAATGGTGTATGTATAAAGAGTCTAAATGCCTTAAGTAAAGACATCGTGTTGCAGCAACGTCCGAGTGCTATACGAACAGTCGTACCCAAATTCAATAAATGAAATTTGATTTGACTTAGTTTTATTTGTCCGTCCATACTGAGACATGGAGTATATTCAGGAACGTTAAAATCTTTCACACCCTTTCCCCTACGCCGACCAGGTTCGATGCCACGGCTAAATTTTAAGCCCTTTAACGATGGGTGACCTACTTTCCTGAGTTTGTCTTCCACATCCCTTCCAAAGGGTTTCTATAAGAAGTTAATGAGCCTAACAACTTCTTTTTTCTGATGTATTTCAATTACCCACTTCCTTAATGCTGCCTTCTTCCCTGTGTATCCTTTTCTTTCCCGGTAACCTAAGCATCTCTCTCTCTCTCTCTCTCTCTCTCTCTCTCTCTCCGGTGCATCAATTACCCACTTCCTTAATGCTGCCTTCTTCCCCGTGTATCCTTTTCTTTCCCGGTAACCTAAGCATCTCTCTCTCTCTCTCTCTCTCTCTCTCTCTCTCTCTATCAGAAAACAGTCAGTTCTTTTC
>NC_090725.1:71225896-71228396 GCF_036898095.1 Palaemon carinicauda
ATGTAGATGTTATGAAATCCGCCTCTCAAGGATCTTACCAAGAAATGGCAAGGGGTTATGGCAAGGGGTTCGCTAGAAGGTTTCATACAGAGTATTGACTCTGGTTTCATATATGGAGATAACCCACGAATGAAAGTCTGCGAAATTTAGAGAATTAAATTCTTCCTAAAATTAGGACGCTTATCTTTAATAAGGGCAAATAAAGCATAAACATTATAGCTATAGTTAAAGATTACAATAGGATAAAACTAAAGGTACCCTGACACTTGCACGACTTTTTACTACGAATTTGTCGTGGCAAGTCGTGACATTTTGTGGCACGAACTGGAAGATAAAAAAAAAAAAAACACAAAAATTACCTCAGAATCACAGCTGACCTGTCCACATTGACACAAACTGGCACGAGGAGTTCACGAGTTCGCGCATAGTTTGCGCACTTCCCGCATCGTCCCGACGAGTTCACGAACAGTTCGCACATAGTTCACGATCTGGTCACGATATTTTATCGTGACCAAAATTTTGAACATTTCAAAATTCTCGTCACGACGGGTTTACGAACACTTCACGCGGTTCACGACTCGAGTCGTGACAATGCGTGCCACAAATTCGTGCAAGTGTCAGCCTGGCTTAAGTTATATGTCTTCAGAGGTGATATGAAAAGAATGCTCAGTCAGTGTAAGGAAATTTGTGAAAAATATTTCTTATAATGTTTTAGAAATGAGGAGCGAGAAATTTAAAGAGTGGTAGGAAGGTGTGAAATTGAGGAGATACCCAAGATTCCCTGGATATACCAGAATACGTACAATATGAAATTATAAAATAAGTATAAGCGTATTTCATACTTTCAACGGACCCAGCACATGTGCATAGGAAGGTTTAATATCATATAAATTCCGTATGTGGTTTTGATGATCCACATTCCATAAATATACAACTATTCTCTACTAAGATAAAACAAGAAATCAAATATTGTATTGAATAAAATATCTAAGCAAAGAATATCTACGCAACCTATTTTTGATGTTTAGTATAAAATACATAAAGGAGAGAGAAAAAAACACACCTATATCTCCATGATCAAAGATACTATGACAAATTACGGTGAAAACCGCATACGTAATTATTCATGGTCTCGAAGCAATATATATATTGGCACAGTGATTGGATAAAGTTTAGCTATAGAAAATTGCAAGGGTGATAACTTTAATGAAAAAAAAACCACCGCAATCATTGGGGCAACTATCGTGGAACAAAAATCTTACGATATTCATTAAAATAACAACAACAACATTACCTTATAATACGTACTATATGAGCAAAAATGGTTCCGATGAAAAATCTCTTGATACGATATGATCTAATGATAATCAGTTTATGGAAATGCGGTAGGATATGGGGTCCAAAATAACCCATTGCATGGCAGTGCCATAATATAAGATTGCTTGGGGGTAACATGATACCGGATAATTGTTGTAAAACGTCCATACTAAAATTCAAGTACAATCATATTTCAGTGTCCGTCCAATTTAGCAGACATGTACCTATGTATAAAAAAAGACACTCGGGTACCCACACACACACACACAGAAGATACATGCACATCTGTACCTACATAGATATAAAGTATATCTTTATAAACCCATGCACATACATAAACCTACATTAAATACACATTTATATTCAATTTAACTATTTGTACCAATATAAAGTAGGTAGACACACTCATGTACGGTCTTTTAAGGGTGTCAGGGGTGTCTTCGTTGTCAGGGCAGTCATATACTTCCACGATGTCACATCACATCATTTCGACTCCTGCTTCCATTGCATTTTGGGTTAGTTTCCTGAAATGAAGACTACAGGTACTTCTCGCCGGATGAAGCAAGCACAGGTGACTTATTTTTTTATAATGGTCACTCATGAATGGCAGAGGCAAGGGACAGTGACAGTTGTCTATCAGGGGAATGCCCTAAAAACTGACCATATATCCATATAATCAGCGGCCAAGCCCCGCCTTCACCGAATCTACGACGAGAGATTGGTTGCTAATGACTCAGCAGATAGACCTATGGACTCCCCGAAACCCCCATCCTAAGCTCACAAGGATGATGAGGCTGCAGACACCACAAGAAACTAAGGAGTTTGAGCAAGACTCGATTTCCTCTCCAGCAGAGCGCAAGGCATCGACGTTTCCAATGGGCCACCAGCAATCCCTAACCAATCAGCGATCAGGAAACTTTTCCGAGCTAAAAGGGCACCGCCGCGAGTCGGTGCAAATATGCATCGCTAAAAGAAATGGACTGTAGGTCACCTAAATTTCTTTTTCACATATGAACAATTTGTGAAATTAGACCGATGCCCCAGACGTCATCTCAACTCAAGTAATTTCGCCAGGGCAAGCTTAAATATTATAATCCCACATCCTAATTAACTCATTACCATCAATCATCAAGTCCCTTTGCCGACGGGGAAGAGTGGTGGAAGCCAGGGTTACCAGGTTGGC
>NC_090725.1:71238396-71260896 GCF_036898095.1 Palaemon carinicauda
ATGTACGATCGTGTGACACACGGTTGGTACAGCTTCCAGATGAAGGGGATAGCTCCAAGCAACCCATCTCGATTGAAGCCCACCTTATCCAAGTACCCACCAAGTACATGATTCACCGATTGGCTTGACAGAGACAAAACATTGTTTGCAGAAACATCATTACTTCGGTCAAATTGGTCGGTAACGTCTCTGTCTGTGTTTCCCAGTCAGGGGTTCGAGTCGCGCGAAGACTCGTTAGTGCTATTAGTGTCTGCAACCTTACCATCCTTGTGAGCTAAGGTTGGGGGATTTGGGGGAGCCTATAGGTCTATCTGCTGAGTCATCAGCAGCCACTGCCTGGCCCTCCCTGGTCCTAGCTTGGGTGGAGAGGAGGCTTGGGCGCTGATCATATAATATATGGTCAGTCTCTAGGGCATTGTCCTGATTGCTAGGGCAATGTCACTGTCCCTTGCCTCTGCCATTCATGAGCGACCTTTAAACCTTTAAACCATGTCACGTGCATGCATGCATAAACACACATATAAGCCCCTTCACAGATTTGACTCATTAGATATCAGTCTCTATCAACCTGTCTATTCTTTCGGGTCAAGAGAGTGGCAAAGGTAGTCCAAGACTGCTTTTATTAGCACATTAAAAGAATCGTCCTCATAGAGCGTAGTAATAAAATAAACTTAATTATTCTTATATAATTTTCAAAAATAAGGAAACAATTTTATCTCTATCATGTAGCATTGATGACCTAATTAAGTCCGTCTGATGTTTTATGGAAATTATCCTTCTATCGTATTTAACGTTTATTTCATGAAGTAATCCAATATAAATAACCTTACAACGAAGCTCTAAATATGCACCGTGTCTCCGTATCTTAAAGAATCTAATTTTTACTTAATATTTAGTTTTCATTTATGTCCCGAGAAGTCATTTGAATTCGTGTCCTAAAAATCTGTTTTCATTACTTTCGTACACAAAAATGGTGTTAAAATCTAGAAGTTTGAATCCAAGTTTCTGTGACAGGCCGAGAGAAGGTTGTGAACTCAAAGGCAGTATGAAAGCAACTGAGTTAATTTATTATAGAACGGTCTCCTTTATATACAAAACCTCAAGGCAACAGGAAATTACATGTTCGAGAAACGGACAATGTTACATAGGAGAAACGCGGACATGTTTATTCTGGTTCTTTTTAGTGCGAGGGGAAGAGCGAAGATACAAGCATAATATATACAAAATGAATTATGTACGATCGTGTGACACACGGTTTCTTACATTTCAAATGATCAATTCATCAGCTTAAGAAGCATCGCCATATTTTCAAAATATCCACAAATGAAAAAAATCTCTCACGTCTGTATATAATTTTATCTTTTTATCGTTAGGAGACCAAGACTGAAATGAAAAATTAGATATAAGAGAAAAGCTATTTAATGAACAACTTCCTACAATAGGTAACACAAAAGGAACCCAAGACTGAAATGAAAAATTAGATATAAGAGAAAAGCTACTTGATGAACAACTTCCTACAATAGGTAACACAAAAGGAACCCTAAAACAGAATGCCATATACATTCTTGCTCACGGCTTTGCAAGCACTAATAAGTTCAGCCTAGTAAAATTATCTCACAATGCAGTGGTTTCAGTGTTTATAGAAACTATATGAAATTGAATATAAACATTTATGCATTAATATATCATAAACATAGGTTACAATTAACCACAGAAAATATTTTTCTAAAGCAAGAAATAGTAATCAGCAAAAAGGAAACGATACAGAATATGAATAAATGAATGCATGAAAGAAAATAAACGGAAATATATCATTATGTAACACCCAATCCAATATATACCATACGGACTTAACCTGGCTTTCCATAAAATAAATATATTCAATTTCCGTGCAAATGAATAGAAAATAAACGGAAATATATCATTATGTAAAACCCAATCCAATATATAAAGCATACGGACTTAACCTGACTTCCCATAAAACAAATATATTTAATTTCCGTGCAAATGAATATAGATAACCATAGATATAAAGCAAATGCCAGTCACAATAACAGTGATAATAGCTCTCAATAAGATGCCATAAAGAGACTGACCAAAAGGATATTCGTCTTTACGACCTCATAAAATGAAAGCATAAAGAGGTGCGCGTTTCTTTTGTATTCAATGGCGACGTTCATCCCAAACTTACCTTTTTTCGTGAATGCTTCTCGGATATTGCTTCCGACTATAAATTTGCGCCACCGGAATAAAATAATGTACAAGGATACAAAAAATATATATTTAAAGGAAACGGTGAGAAATGAATAAAAATCGTATATGCACATATGCACAAATGTCTATATATCAATTTTCTGCAATTGTAATGCCAGGCTGACACTTGCACGACTTTTTGCCACGAATTTATCGTGGCAAGTCGTGACATTTTGTGGCAAGAACTGGAAAGTAAAAAAAAAAAAAAAAATTACCTCAGAATCACAGCTCACCTGTCCACATTGACACGAACTGGCACGACGAGTTTTAGCATAGTTTGCGCACTTCCTGCATCGTCCCGACGAGTTCACGAACAGTTCGCGCATAGTTCACGCCGCATTCATGAAATTTTGTCGTGACCAAAATTTTGAACATTTCAAAATTCTCGTCACGACATGCCCCGATGTCACGACAGGTTCACGACGAGTTTACTCCAGTTCACGAGGAGTTCACGCCAGTTCACGACTCGAGTCGTGACAATGGTGCCACAAATTCGTGCAAGTGTAAGGGTACCTTAAGTACGTCCGACGATAAGAATTTTATCAGCACATGTGATGAGATTGCTGACCTCCAGTACTTCTCTACTACTGCACAAATAGAGAACACTGGAATAAAAAAATGTCTCAATAGTACATCATTTCATGGTAGCTTTTCTCGAAACCAGGATGAGCCATAAATTATTGATCGACTTACTGCAAGTGGTATTACTATCACATATGAGAGAGGGGGTTTTCCGAAGAGAAATATCTACCAGAGTAAGATCCTGGCATTAACTACAATCATCACAAGGAATGCCATAGTGCATAGGGTGCGTTCCACAAGCAAGACTCGGACCTAATTGCAGTTATTGTTGGATATCAAAATCCATTTGACATATCCTAACCTCATCTTCTTGGGCTGAATACACTGTTGCATGGACAAGTCAATCATATTCACAGTAAGAGGGACTGAAACCTTGGAATAAAAGTAGTATAGAAATTTAATGGAAAATGTCTTACAAAAGCTGTGTGACCCAACAGAAGTTCCCATCAGGAAAAACAACTTGCCTTTATTCAAGTACCCCAAGCCAAAAATAAATTCCAAAAAGCCACAATTGGAGAGTATTTGCAATTATGCCAGTCTCTCTAGTATTGTATTTAGCAAATCTGAGCCGGCATGGTAGCTTGGAGTGTTCTTTGGACATGAAAACCAAAAGTATCCAACTCCTATCTCTGAATTTGGAGACACGTGTCGTTGAACAAAGTCTGATATCTTCAAATGCCTGTCTAGAGAGCCACAGCTTCCTTTCCAAACAAAGTGAACAGTCTTTATTGGTGTATTCCTGCGTCACACCTTAACATCTTCTGGCCTAATAAAATTCATTGTGTATACCAACAATAGGCTCCTCAGAACTATTAAGAGTGAACTGAGGTTCCGTGATTGCACTGATGTAGTCTGTGATAGGTATCTCGCTGTGCATACGGGAAAAGCATGGATTTGGTAAGTTCATCAACCTAACTACCCAAACTAAGGCTCCTATCAAGTGGAAAGACTTTCTGTGACACACGAATGACAAAAACAGAGTTGTTTGATTACTTGCCAAGCGAAGAAGGCCTGCAGAGAAAGTCTACTCAGTGATCAAGAAGGGTAAGGGTCAGAAATGGAGTAATGCTTACACAAGGAAGCTGATACCCAGATAGTACAATATATATACCAAGCCCTATAGAAAAGCCACACAAGCATAAAAGTTCGAACTGGTAATGTGGTAGTTATCCTCATTGATCTATTTTCAGTTTGTTAAAAGCCTCACCCAACCTGCCACTGATTTTTTGCTTTTGGTACAGGAAAAGATTTCCGATACTACAACCGTTAATGCCATGTGCTAAGAGCTAGGCCCATAAAGGTATCATGCATTACCAGCTTCCCATGCTTTCATTGGCACACTCATCACAATATTCTTCATCAGGCAGGGCAATATTATACCCTGCAATCCAGAATGCTTACAGGCCTTTGCATCTGTCATAGACCACCCCTTTGCTGAAGTACACATCACATATGAAATCTTTGAAACTTCAATCTTGATATATGGCAAGACAAGTTCTCTGACTTCAGTAAACAAGGCCAGGCGTGAATCCTTCTTTGAGGATGGCAAAGGAAATCTAAAAAACCATACCACCCTAACAGATAAGGAGGTATTTATCATTTTTCTTTAGTACTGGGAAACTCAATTTAACAATATCCCATCGCAGCAGTTTGATCATAGCAATGAATATCTTAGTTTACTTACAGTATATGCTTACCTTTCATTTAATTTTCTTCGTGACTCTTTGCAGAATTTACAGTTTTATCAAGTACAGCTCTTCATATATACAGCAAGCACCTGGTTCTGCAGTTTGTAGGGACGACTAAATAAACCTCACCTAGTGGTTGCAGAAGCCCGCAATGAACTTATTTCCTTAAATTAAAAATCTTAAAAATGATGCAGGAGGTGCCTCTGTGCTACACTGCAGCTGCCATGCACGGAAATGTGCCAGGTCAAATGTAACAAGTATAAGGACTGCAATACAAAAGAAGACATTGAATTTCATTAAAATATGCTACTAAGCTAAGAGACAGTGACTGACATCCTCACTAGCATCTGCAACAAGATCTGGCAGACAGGTGAATGGCCCACACCCTGGACACAGTCCCTCATCATCACTCTTCCAAAAAAAAGGCAACTTACAGCAATGCCAAAACTATAGAACGATTAGCCTTATCAGCCACGCAAGCAAAGTGATGTTGAGAGTCATTCTGAACCGACTGAGACCCTTGGCAGAAAAGATCATTGCCGAAGAACAAGCTGGGTTTAGAAGAGGAAGGAGCACAACAGAACAGATTTTCAATCTTCGAGTTCTGTGTGAGAAGTACAGCCAACACCAGCAAGACATCTTCCACGTGTTCATTGACTACAAAAAGGCATTTGACCGCGTATGGCATGATGCTCTCTGGGCCATAATGAACAGGTACAACATGCGACAAAAACTGATATAGACTATCCAACAGCTGCACAATAAAGCAACCAGCGCGGTCCTTGCCCAAGGCAAAATAGACGAATGGTTCCACACTTCAGTAGGTGTCTTGCCAAGGCTGCCTTCTGTCACCAACCCTGTTCAACATCTTCCTTGAACAAATTATGACAGATGCACTCGAAGATCATGTGAGCACAGTTAGCATCGGAGGACGAACAATCAGCAATCTTCGGTTTGCTGATGATATTGACGGCCTGGCAGGGAACAAAGATGAGCTGGTCAACCTCGTGAAACGTCTGGATGAAACATCAACCAGATACGGAATGGAAATCAGTGCTGAAAAAACAAAGCTAATGAGAAACAGCGACGAACCAATCAAAGCAAAAATCGTGGTCGGTGGTCAACAACTTAAAACAGTCCAACAATTCAAGTACCTTGGTGCAATCATCAGCCAAGAAGGATCCAAACCAGAAGTCCATGCAAGAATCGTGCAAATAACAGCGGCGCTAACAAAATTGAATCCAATCTGGAAAGACAAAAACATTGCTGTCAAATCCAAATTGAGACTATTGCATGCCCTAGTCATTTCCATCCTTCTGTATGCTTGTGAATCCTGGACACTGATGGCAGAGCTACAGAGAAAGATCCAAGCTGTAGAAATGAGATGCTTCAGACGAGTGCTTGGCATCTCGTACATTGAGCATGTCACAAATGAAGAAGTCAACAGAAGAGTGAGACAACACTTAGAACGCTATGAAGATCTGCTGTCCACAGTGAAGAGGAGAAAACTAAAATGGTATGGCCACACAACAAGATCAAGCGGCCTGTCCACGACAATTTTCCAGGGAACAGTTCAGGGGAAGAGGAGAAGAGGGCGGCAGAGAAAGAGGTGGACCGACAACATTGCTGAATGGACAGGAAAAACCTTCGCCCAGACCCAGGCACTCTCACACAACCGTGACAAGTGGAGGCTCCTATTGCGGTATTCCACCATGAAGCGCCCCTACGATCCTGGTGGATTATGGGATCGGTAACGGTAACGGTACTAAGATATACTTTATGAATTGGCTTTGAACTGAAAACAAAATTATATCCTTGGTCTATGTAAAGAAATAGTATGAGCAATAAATAAAGATATGAAAACATTTCAGTTGATAGGTAATTGGAGGTTCCAATTAGATTTATCACCATATAAAACCCTATCATACTTATACAGTATTACACTTTCATGTCAGATAATAACAAATGAAACCATAATTTCATTTGTTGTAGGAAGCTGTAATTAGATTGGTAAAGGAGAGATTGAGATATATCATGTAAAAGCTCTACAGACTTCAAGAAACTATTATCAGGTCAGCTAAGATCACTGAATTTATTTTTGAAATGCCCACCATGTAGCAATCATTAGCAATATCTACAAATTTGACAGATTTTATTTGCAATAGAATTGGTTTGAAATCTAAAATGGCCGCCCTGCCAATTAGAAACAATGTATTTCTAGTGTTGAAAACAGCAATTTAAAGTGTTTCTTTTTAAATATTAGGTTATAGACTGTACCAACCGTGTATCACACGATCGTACATAATTCATTTTGTATATGTTATGCTTGTATCTTCGCTCTTCCCTCGCACTAAAAAGAACCAGAATAAACATGTCTGCGTTTCTCCTATATAACATTGTCTGTTTCTCGAACATGTAATTTCCTGTGGCTTTGTGGTTTTGTATATAAAGGAGAGTGTTCTATAATAAAATAAACTCAGTTGCTTTCACACTGCTTTTGAGTTCACAACCTTCTCTCGGCCCGTTACATGACCAAACTGTTCGAGTATAACACAGAAGAGTACCATTCAAGTTCTATATTCCATGTTCCGTGGCGGCCATCTTGGGAATCTGCCTGGAAAACGGTCATTGGTTACCCTTTTTCTAGATCAAGCGAAAAATTTTAGTAGTACATCTATCTCCACCGATGTACAAATTTTGGCACTCCTGTCTAACGCGTAACTATTTGACCTTAATAGATCTCACTATTAAGGCACTCTTTCTCATAGACAATTCTTGTCATGGTTTCAGGCACAGTCTCTTTCATCGGCAATTCCTACTACGTTATTTACGCATTGTATTTCTTATAATTATGCATATTAAAAAACAATACACACAATGCGTCTAGTATTAAAAGACAAAACTTTAGCGTTTTCCATATTTTCTTATCATAAAGGTTTTATATTCGCTACAATTGAGCCGTTTACCACATTTGATGTCGAGAGCCCATTCACCCACGGCAGACGTCAGCCCTACAGTGTACTATAGTCCATTTCTTTTAGCGATACATATTTGCACCGACTCGCGGCGGTGCCCTTTTAGCTCGGAAAAGTTTCCTGATCGCTGATTGGTTAGAATTATCTTGTCCAACCAATCAGCGATCCGGAAACTTTTCCGAGCTAAAAGGGCACCGCTGCGAGTCGGTGCAAATATGCATCGCTAAAAGAAATGGACTATAGCAACACTTTCATAAGAAAAAAAATTATATTCATATTAAAATGGCTTAGATGATGGCCGTGGGTGATGACCTGAAGGAGCAGCAGGTAATGCATGGAAGGGAAAAAATGTCAGTTTTCAACTCTACTCTCAAAGTTTTATTCTTGAAGATAAGAGACACTTGAAATTGATAAAGTGTTGTAATAAAATAATGAAACCACCAACCTTATATGTAAATATATATATATATATATATATATATATATATATATAAATATATATATATATATATATATATATATATATATATATAAATATATATATATATATATATATATATATATATATATATATGTTTTGCGTCCATATATATATAAATGTTTTGCGTCCATAGATATATGAATTAATCATTTGGTTACTAGCATTTATCATTCTTATTCGATCGTAAAAACTTCATTAGGACGCGAAGAATGAGGAATGCTACGATGCAATTAAAAAAATTGGGCTTCCCTGACTAATCAGTGAATAGACTAACTAGTAACTTATTGACAGCAGATGGCAGTAAAGGGAGGTAAAGGAAATTACTAGAAGTGACCACTCAATTCCCCACAAAAAAAAAAAAAAAAATTACCAAATAAATTCCCCCCACACCAGAAAAAACTGCTCACCGAATAAGTCTTATTATATGGTAATAATAAACTTATAGATAACCGAATATATAGTAATTGACATGATTTTCTAATTTCTTTAAGAAACATGGTGGCATCATAGGAGACAATGACATCAATATACATAAACAAACTTATTAATAGGAGGTCGGATATCAAAATTAAAAAGCGACACAAACAAAACATGCAGTATCATGGGATTTCTTCATAAAATTTCATAAAATGATATGTTCAATTCCACCAAAAAAAAAAAAAAAAAAAAAAAAATTCTTCATAACCGTATTTAATCTGTCAAGGAACACCATAAGCATGAAGGTATACTGATAGTGACATCTTTAATGCTTTAAATGGCAAAAGAAACGCCAACGTATTAGTAACATCTACTATAGATTTCATGGAAGCATAGCAGAGCAGAAGGAAGTGAATCATAAGCCAAAATAAGAAAATCTTAGAAAAATTTATTCTGCGAGAGAAGTAAAATTTCTTTCACCGCAACTTTCTTATTAGTTGAAGGTGAGTGTGTCTGGGGATAGAGTATAGTAGGCTGAAGATGAGTAGCCGGTATGGATGAAGTGAAAGACCAAGGCAGAAGTGGTCGAGAGAGAGAGAGAGAGAGAGAGAGAGAGAGAGAGAGAGAGAGAGAGAGAAAGGAAGTGGAGAATATATCCTCTGAAGCTAATTTGAAAAGGAAGCGAATAGACGGAAAAGGTTGAGTTGGGAAGAAGAGAGAGCTGACATGGCGTGGAGGGTGAAAATAAGAAGGAAGGAAGGATGAAGAGTAGGAGGAGTTAGGATGTGTTGGTGGAGGTGGATGGGGTTCCTGATCCTGGAACCCCTCCAAGCCTCCCCACCTCCCCCCCACCCCCACCAAAGCCTGATTCTTCAGAGTGAAACTTCAGAAGTTTTCGTTTCAAAGCCAAACATGAACTTTTACTCTCACAAGGACTTGGTAAATGGATTTACAGAGAGAGAGAGAGAGAGAGAGAGAGAGAGAGAGAGAGAGAGAGAGAGAGAGAGAGAGAGAGAGAAATAAATTTAAATTTCAGTTTACAATACCATTACCTTGAATCGGACGATTACTTTCTTTCATTTAATTGGCTATATTATACTTCACTGTGACAAAACATCATTTAAAACATTAATAAAAATATTAGGAAAAAATATCATACGGAATAGTCTCACCTTTTCATATAAAGCATTGTCAAAATTTGAATTCCACAAGTGGATTAAAAGAAATTAATTTTGATGCCATGCCAATTTTTCTATATACCAAAATAAAATAAATTATATCTATTAATACAAAGAATATAACAATTCGGCCTGATTTGAAATAAAAACCCCATTTCAACGCGGTGAAGTAACGTAGCTGAAAGGAAGAATTGGATCGGATTGTATCAATCAATTTTAGGCCATACGGGACAGCGCTTGGGCCTGGGAGGCCATTCTACGCCAATGCTACTTTTTAACCCCAAAAGGACGTACTGGTACGTTTCACAAAACTCATCCCTTTACCCCCATGGACGTACCGGTACGTCCTTGCAAAAAAATGCTATAAATTTTTTTTTTCATATTTTTGATAATTTTTTGAAAAAATTCAGGCATTTTCCAAGAAAATGAGACCAACCTGACCTCTCTATGACAAAAATTAAGGCTGTTAGAGCAATTTTAAAAAAATATACTGCAAAATGTGCTGGGAAAAAAATAACCCCTTGGGGGTTAAGGGTTGGAAATTTCCAAAGAGCCTGGGGGTAAAAGGGTATAGGGAAAACTCCACTGTTGCACTTTGGTGTAAAACGTAAGATACTGGGCAGCAGGGTTGAAGAAGTGAAACTATAGCATGAAGGCAAAAACATGAGTGCAGCAAGGTTTGCCTAAATACTAGTGGTCATGATTACCAGTAGTTCAGCAGCATAGCTAACCAATTGGTTATTTTTTTCATAAAAACATCAAACTTGATATACATGATGACTGATGTACTATGAACAAATCTGGTTGTGGAGCCACACGAAATTGTGCCTTGGTCAGCTTTCACGGCTATTTTCCAAAATGGCTTGAATTCTTCTTTCAACATGGTTATAGGCCAGTAATTCTTCTTGCAAGTTTCTGAGTGGTGGTGAATACTCCATATGATGTGCAATTAAAATAAAAAACATAACACATTTTTTTCTATTTATCAGGTTTTCATCCATTGTTTTGTGATAAAATTACAATTTGTATGGGAAAATACATTTAAATTCATTTTTGGACACAATATAGTTGGCATAGCTTACATATTCAGAATTAATTTGTTGTAGCGATGGAAATAGAGTATAATTTGGTAAATATGGTACAGCAGTGTGGTACAAGGTGTTCTTTCCTTGCACAATATGGAGAGATCATCATCAGGAACGTTTAACACGAGCAGTAACAGCTAATACAGCCTAACATGGACTGTACATCTGTTGGGCCATCAACACATTCTAGGAACTGTGTGCCCTATGCCAAGCGGATACAGCAGTCTCCCTTGTTCACTCTGCAAATTCAAAATGTCCAAACAGAGGGAGTGGGTACAAGACACTGGCTGGGAATCTGATGCAGTTTGGAGAACTTGGGTTACTAACCCCCATGCTGCAGCTTGGCAGACTTGATAAAGGAGAGGATATCGGGGCCACATTAGTTGCCTACCAAGCTGTATATAAAAAAAAATTCATGCTTCATTTTAATACTAAAAAGTTGCAAAGAGCAAAAAAGAGGTCTGCCGGAGGAAGCTCACCTGGTGATGACAATGCTGGGCCAAGAAAGCGCACCAGTGCACGCAGCTCAGAATTAAGTACCCCTAAAGAACCATCATGCTATTTCTGTGGAATATTTATGGTGTGAATACCTTAAATGAAGTATCGCCTTCAAGATTGATCAACTTGTGCACCAGTGAGAAACACAAGTTGGAGACCACTAACTGCTGGTACGGCTCAGTATGGGTGATATGCTAGTTTTTAATGCTAAGTATCAATCCAAGTGTTTATGGGCTCTCTACACTTATGTAAAGGCCTCATTCAATGTTGAACACAAAACTGTGCATGAACGTGTTGTTTCTCGAATTGCACTGACAAAATTTACCATTTACATTGAAGAGACTCACCTGAAAGAAGACACATCTGTATTCAGACTTGACGACATAGCAAATCTGTATACACCCAGAATGGAGCAACTTGGAATTCCCTTGGACATGAGAGTGAATATGACAAAGTTGAAAGAATTCCTGCTATCCTATCTTCAAGGCCTAATGGCATAGAACAAAGGTCGAGATGTCATGTTGGCATTTGATGATGACATTGTCAAAGTACTAGGCAAATATAAGCAGGACTGTGGCAGTGAATAAGTTCACCATACTCGAGCTTAACAGTGTTCCTCAATACGTGTTTGATGAAGTATACTCATTTACTGGATCATTTAAGGAAGCCTGTCAGCAGAGGCTGTGCCACCTATACTATGTGCACTGGTAGATATGGTGGTGCATGAACCTGACATCAAGGTCCAAATGGATGGGCCTTGATCACAGGCAGCTTTGACCGTTAAACAACTCCTGAAATTCAACAGTGTTAAGCATCAACAGAAGCAGAAAAGAGGCACCTTTCCAGCGGGTACAAAAATACAATAACATCCAGCTGTCAGACATGTCTCATCTAAAGAAACTCCATACTGCACGATGAGATTCACAAGAAGGAACTAGTGGAAAAGCTCTTTACCTTAACTCTCAGTATCTTATGTGACTGTGTCCTTCACCTGAGAAACAGGTCAGGCCAACTATTCCAAGCAGAGCTGTTGGTCTGCCTACCAACTATATGAGGTAGTGAGTCCACGACCACAGAAGTGGACAATACCGACCACAAACCTAATTTCACAACAGCAAAGGATCAATCTTATGGAACAGGGATCTCTCTCATACAACACCCAATGCATGCAGACAGCAGTGTGGAATGTGGGACTGTTATCACTGGCAGGCCTGCCGTATCAAGGCCTGTTGACCATCTGCCTAAGTACGGCACTAAGGTACCACCTATTGCTTTCGCTTTTGTGGCCTCAACAGGACCTATCACATCAATGACTTCTCTGAAATGGAACAACTTCACAGAGCACAAGGAGAAAGTGTATGAGTGGCTAGAGAACCTGAAAAGTGTAATCAAAGCTGGAGATGTGACTACAGATAGAATCAATCATAAGTTATCATGGTCTGCATATCATGCTAGCCACCAGTAACCAAGTTAAGCTATCATCACACAAACTCCAAAGCTTCCTCTGTTCCATGAGAGTGCATATAGTGTCAAGGCTAAGACATTCCATGGATGTGGTCAGAATGCCATTCAGCATCTCAACCTAGGCAAAATTCCTTTTGTGGCTTTTGACCAGCCATTGTTTGCTCTTGCAAAGCAGATGCAGTGGAAGTGGCCAGAAAACATATGGGGAAGGCGAACTGTACGTGATGTTTAGAGGTCTGCATATTGAGATGGCAGCATTGAAGACACTAAGTGATTGGTTCCAGGAAAGCTGATGGACCCATGTACTTGCAACAATCCTGGATCTGGAGCACTTCATCCTAACATACCTGTGATATATGAGAAAGGCAAATTTCAGCATGCACTTCAATACTCTAATATAATCCCGTGGCTCTCTGTACTGGATCAAATACACTATGCCCGTAGGATACCGTTCAACCTCTGTGACATAGCAGAACTTCCACAGCAGCATCCTCAAATCACAGTATGATAGACCAAAAGGGCATTCTCAGCAATTCCTCTTGAACAAGCGCACAAATAAAATAATGCCTGTGTCAAAAGTGATTGATGTGCTATTGGCCTTACAGATTATCTGGCGTTGTATGGTAGCCGGAACCCAGGTAGCCAGAGTTATTATGTAGTTTGAGGAGGAGAATTTTTATCCAGATGCAAATGATATATGTCACCTAGAAGATGCACCAAGAGCACAAAAAGCATTTGCCAAAGATGTACAATCACTGTTGGATGTCACTAAAGAGCTGGGGAATCCCTCTGAGGAGGTTAGTCCAGATTTTCTGGTCCTAGATATCAGAGACATTGCTGTTCCTGCAATCAATGAAACAGTTCACACCATCCAACAAATTGGACAAGAACAATTTGAAGCTTATGCAAATCATTGCTTCATATGCAGAACCAAAGCTATTGATGAACCTATGAAAAGGAACAAACTCTTCCTCTTAGGAATGCACAGAAGATCAAGTGCCTAAAGGAAAGGAAGCATCTATGAAGAATGATAAGGCCTTATTTGCAAGGCTTCACATTGGCTGCTAAAAAATGTGAAGGGAACCTGGACAAATTCTTCTGTAATGAAAATCAAGCATGTCCTTCTGCGTTATCTGATGCAGACAAGCTACACCTGAGTAGCAAAAGGCACCTGCTGGAGTGCCTTGAAGGCATTGCTGAAGCTCATTATGATGCACCTGCTGTCACTTCTGTTGTTCTTGATGGTGTCATCATTTTGCAGATGTTGAAGTCTGGCACTAACAAGACTTTTGAAGAATATGCTCACCCAGCCTTCATCCCATGCATCAAATGGGAACTGTATCTGAAGTAGCTACATAGATGGCTCCTTGAAGAAAGTGAAAAGGGAATAATGAGGAAAAGTGGTGCGACAGCATGTGGCGAGTACCAAACTCATACGATGAAATTAGCATATTTACCTAAGTGTCAGTGCTATAAAAATGGAGTTAATTTTTCTGTGCTGATTAAGTCCTTCCATGATAAGACCATATAGCTGGTAGTCAGTGATGGAGAAGCAGTGATCTGCCTTACAAAGTAGAAACAGGAAAACTTACTGGCTCTTTGCAGCTATTAAGAAGCAGACATTCACCTTATAGTGTACAATATGTGACCAATGCTGCACAGCATGACCACTGTCAGATTTTGTTTCAAACCTTAGATATCGATGTTGTTGTGTTGGAAGTGATGATAGTACAAGCACTATCATGCATGGATGAACTCTGGATTACCTTTGGGAATGGTAAGAACTACTGCTACATCTCTAACCACATCTCTATCCATAAAATAGCTACCTCCCTTGGCCCGGGCTTACAGAGGGCACATGGCCTCTCTGTCTTTCACACCCTCAACAGATATGACACAATCTCAGCTTTCACAGAGCATGGCAAGAAATATGCCTGGGCCACGTGGTACTCGTTTCCAACACAGACTTATACCCTGATCATCCGGACTACCACGACAGTCAACGTCCAGGATGACACAATGCACTGCACTGAAAGATTTGTGGTAGCCCTCTATGACCACACCAGTCCATATAGACATCAATGAGGCTAAAACAAAAATCTTTGCCAAGAATAATTTCATTTAGCATATTCCCACTACCTACCATAATTTGGAATAGCCTGTCAAGAGATCAGGTATACTGGTCGGTTATATCTAGGTGCAGGTCTTAGTCCCTCAATCATAGCTTCATTCACTAACAAGCTGAAGCTAGCAGGAAAAAAGATGATGGGTGGTACGAACCACACTGCACCACGTTCTCCGTGCTTCAAAAAACGGTTTAGCGCTGTTTTCATGCTGCTGCAAATAAGGCCGTAAAATCTATGTAACTGCAAGAAGGCTCATCTGCAATGAAGTGTTTGTGTGCTTGTAAATGTGTTGACTTCTTAATCCAAAGAGAGCCCAGAAACTCTTATCGTTAAACTTGTACTAGTGAGGTTTTCCATAGTCATTAGATACCATGTAAAGTTACTAAAAAAGTTACTTAGTCTATTACCTTATTGTACTGTAGTGAAATGTGCATGCACCGAGTGTGTTTCCTGCTAATATGGTAGTAGACAGTGCACGTAGATGCTTCAAAGTCGTCTGCAACAATTCTATTACATTTCTGAGTTTATAATTATCACAATTGTCAATTCAATTTTTAAATTAGAGTAACGTATGTAATCTTTAATAATTTCTTTATTTACCATAAATCCATTGAATGTCTTGAATATCAATTGGCCCAAGTTCTCGAACAATTGACACTTTTCAGCAAAAAAATTCAGAAAGAAGCCATTTACAAATAAAAAAATTTCAGCAAAAAGTTCAGAAAGAAGCCATTTACAAATAAAACAAAAATATATCAAAAATACATACTCATAATACTTGGAAGTTTTTTTTTCCAACGTCAATTTACTAAATTTTACACGTTACTTATATCTAGCAAAAAGACTATGACAAAATAAGAGCCTATAGCCCATTTTGCTAAAGTTAAATGACTGTCCTTTTGGAAAAGGGCCACCATAGCTGACAGGCACAATTTTGGGTGGCTCAATATCTAATATTGTTAACAATACACTTTTCTAATTATGAATAAATTTTGGCGCTTAAAAAAAAAAGAACAATTGACATGAAATATCGGACTATGCTCTTGGACTACAGAATTTTAAACTTATTTCAGATTCTCAGATAGCATATGAAACCATTTGACCAAAGTAAACATACACAGAACAATTAGCAAAATATCTGAATAACGAGTAGAAGCAACTGTCTTGGGGTTGTCGACTGACCTCAATGAGGGCTATGAAAACAAAATTCAGCAAAACACTCCTATTAATTAAAGTTACTTAATGAATCTTTCCATATTCCGGAATCTATATTGTCTTATGGTTCAAACCTTTATTTAGAATTACAAGAACTAGTTCATAAAAAGATTAAACTCACTATAAATATACATTCTTAAAGAACGACGCGCAGTGTGTTAAAACTACAGTATAAGTGTTTTCCAGCAAATGTTCACGTAACTAAAAAGAATATATTTTGCAACTGCTCTAAAAATGTAGTTAAATATTTACGGTTGTAAGCAATGCTATGAGGATATAAATAAGTTTTTTCCCTTTGACTTAATTCAACATTTTACTGTCATTTATAAACTTCCTTATTTTGGTGTTGGATACTATATGCCCAATCTCATCAGTTTTTTTTTTTTTTTTAAAGCGACAGGACGGCGTCAATGACCTTAGATGTCAGGATGCCAGAAAACCTTAAATCAATCAATCAATCAATTAAGCGACAGGAAACAGAGCTTCCACGGGTAGAATAAAACCCTGTTTTACGACTTTACTGGTGACACGACTCTTCGTCCAGAAAATAAGAAATTACATAAAACACTCTATGTTACTTTTCTTGCATATAGATAACGAAGCAGATAGCGAAGTCGTCTAGCAGTTCATCAAGCTGAAGAGCGAAGCAAACTTTAATTATTATCTGATGATGTACAATTTACCAATTTTAAGAGTAATTTTAATTAAGAAACGCTATAGCTTAATGATTCTGAATATATGAAAATTTTCAGTGTTACCTTAAACTTCAAGTTTTCTTTTCACAAAACGGAAAGCCGTATAATACATAGGCGCTAGATATTTTCCCTAAGGATTCCTAACGTTACAGTAGTGGTGGTATTATCTTCAAAGATTTCATTTTTTTTTTTTTTTTTTTTTTTTGCGCCAAACAACAGGTTACACTTCAGCAGTCTCCCAGGATCATTATTTTTCAAACAAGATTACTTGAAGCGGAGACACCTCCCCTTCCCCAACGATGGTTATACAGGTTTATACCATAGATAAAAGATTACGGTTTTGTCATTTTACTAAAATATATCTACTGTAAAAGAAACTTCCATTACCACCTGTAACATTTGCCTTTAAAAAAGATCTTTGCCCAGCGAGAATTAGTAGCCAGTTCCTTTAATGTTTGATTTTTTTTTCTTTTTTTTTTAATTTTAATTGTTCAGTACCAAAAGCATCAGTCCAGATCCATAGCCTTAAATTTTCTGTCCTATTTTTTTCGTATATATAAATTTTATGTATTTATTGTTCTTATATATAGGATTTTTTTTTTAAAGAATCATACTTTCACATGTCAACGGCCTTTTAGAAGGGTTCCATTGTCGTATTTATTGATTTTAATATCAACAACAACAACAACAACCACAACAACAATGATAGTAACCTAATCAACATTATTCTTCTACTTCATCTTATAAGCAATCGCTTGTTGGCAGTCCCTTTGTAGACAAACATAAATAACCAGTAACAAAATCATAACCTCCTTGGTGGATGTCATTAATAACGTTACTTATCAAAAGGGTCAGAGCTCTCCAAAAGTTATACCCTTGTCTCTTACAAAAGTTTAATAACATGGACCCCCTCCCGGATGTCACCTTTTGATAAAATATTTGTGAAAATTTAAACAGCGTCATGCCTAAGCTTCATAACTGACAAAAAGTTATTGGCCTTGCCGGATATACTACTACTACTACTACTACTACTACTCTTAATAATAATAATAATAATAATAATAATAATAATCCATCCATCCATATACCAAGGCACTTCCCCCAATTTTGGGGGGTAGCCGACATCAACAAATGAAACAAAACAAAAAAGGGGACCTCTACTCGACGTTCCTCCAGCCTAACAAGGGACTCAACCGAGTTCAGCTGGTACTGCTAGGGTGCCACAGCCCACCCTCCCACATTATAATAAACATTTTATTATCCTATCAATGAAAGGGTTAACAAAAACCAATATGGCAATAAATAAAAGCCGATTGTTTAATAGTGCTCCATGATAGCAAATGTTTCCGGTAAGAACCTACTCTTAATAATAATAATAAACATTTTATTATACTATCAATAAAAGGGTCTACAAAAACCAATATGGCAATAAATCAAAGCCGATTGTTTAATAGTGCTCCATGATAGCAAATGTTTCCGGTAAGAACCTACTCTTAATAATAATAATAATAATAATAATAATAATAATAATAATAATAAACATTTTATTATACTATCAATAAAAGGGTCTACAAAAACCAATATGGCAATAAATAAAAGCCGATTGTTTAATAGTGCTCCATGATAGCAAATGTTTCCGGTAAGAACCTACTCTTAATAATAATAATAATAATAATAATAAACATTTTATTATCCTATCAATGAAAGGGTTTACAAAAAGCAATATGGCAATAAATAAAAGCCGATTGTTTAATAGTGCTCCATGATAGCAAATGTTTCCGGTAAGAACCTTGATTTCTAGTAACTGTATTAATTACCACTTTAAACTAAACTGAGGGGAAAATCGAGAGAACAAAGGTCTCCACACATAAAATAAGCCTAAGGAAGAATTTGGCCATGAATTCATGAGAACTTAAAGCTGAAAATGTATAAGGCGGCGAGGACTTGAGAAAGAAAATGAGTTGGAAATGAGAACATTCGCTAAAATGAGTTTGGAAAAAAGAACACGTTTACTATATTTGAAGTAATATAGAACTGTATTAAAATGGAAGATAAAAGTTATAGATAACATATGAAATTTGAAAATTGTTCCAGAAAGTGTATACCTTGGACCTACAAATATGTACGAACAGAGACCTAGGTCGAAAAAGGGGTCAAGGAGGAGGCAAAAACGCCTGGATTTAAAAATAAGTTCATGGAACTCTGGTCCAAAGACATTTCAACGGAAAAGAACGAGTAGAGGCCAGAAAATAATTTTCTTAATCTTATCTGAATTTAATTAGCTTCCTAAAGTCTAAACCCTTCTTAAAAGTAAAAAGTAAAAATTAGATTGAGAAAATGAGATTGGAAACTGAATAAAACCATGAACAGCCTTTGAAAACAGAATAAATGGGTTTGGCTCGCGTCTAATAAATAGCTTGATTGTGACAGTTTCAATATTGTGAGAGGAGTGAATACATAACGAGCTCCCGAATAAATAACTTTATTTAGGGAACAGCACAGATATTTATAGGCCAACAGGAGTCACATAGGGGTGACAATTACCAGTGTAGCCTATATCAAAAGGCTTTTGTCAATAAGGTTGGCATTGGCATGAAAACTGACAATATAATAAAGGTAATGAAAATTCGGTCATGGAAATAGAGTTGAAAAAGAGTTAAAATTAATGTGTGTTGCATTCAAAAGCTTTAGTCGTTGAAGTTGATTGCATTTAGATGGTGGTAAGTAGAGGAAAACGGAGAGGTCATTATTTTCTATTTCTTTATAAGTATGCACGTTGCTTGCTGCACATGCATTTCATGGCTCATTACCCGCGAAGCAGAACTGCCCTTGGAAATTGTACTGATGGTGTGGTGTCTTGCATGAGATTTGCAGGTTTTAGGAGGTCAATGGAGATCTAATTATCTTTTCCATGAATGTTGGGAAGGAAAGTTTTTGGAGTATGACGGATGACAAGGAATGGACCTGTATGAGGGGGCAAAAATGGTGGTTTGCAAGTGTCGGTGCTCATAAAATGTGGGTTGCGGAGTGTAAGTCAGTATGTGCTTCTTTGCCGAGGCTTCTAAGTCTGACAGCAAGGAGTAAATCTTCCCACTGGAGATCATCAGAAGATGAGGCGAAGGTCAAAAATTCTGTAAGGTTGACCAACGGATCGCTATATACCATTTCAGCCATGGTATTCTTGGGAGTAGACTTCAGTCCCAGGAAAACCCAAAGGAAGTTGTGGAAACCAGTTGGAGTAATGCAGCAACTGCTTTGAGGGTACGATGGAAACGTTCCCCCATTCAGTTAGCTGTAGGTTGTAAGCAATAGTCTGATGTAGGGTGATGTTGAGAAAATACCCTAATGATATCCACTATTGAGAGGTGAAACCAGTACCACGTTCAGAAGTAATATGCTCTGGGATGGCGAATCTTGCTATCCATCTGGAAAATATGGCACCAGTACACGAGGCAGATATTGTATCTTGCATAGGGATGCTTCAGGCCTATGAATTAAGCGATCAATGGCTGTGAAAGGGAGACTGCACCTTTGAAGTTTAACATTAAGTACAGATGCAGACCCAATCCCTTGGTAATGCCATGTCATATGAACTTCAACTTTAACAGCTGGGCAGTAGATAGGTGAGAGGGGTTCGAGAGGCCATGGATCAACTGCAACACCTGTTGGCACACGGAGGCTGTTATCCAACGACGTGACCTACCAGTACTAACATCACAGAAAATGGTGGCGTTTAGAGTCACTGAGGGTGTAGCTTCCCAACGCATCGATCTGTAGGACGTCCTGCAAATTTGGTAATCAGGGCCCTTTCACTGGGCTTCTGCCAAGCCCTCGTAATCCATTCCGAGGAGGACAGCAGGCAGATAGGATTCAGTTTACCAGACATGTTGAATGGTACAATTGTATTCATAAATGACAGAGACATATTGGGATTGGCAGATGGACCAGGCGTATGACTGTAGAGTGAAGGTGTGCAGAAGAGGAACGTGGTCCACGAAAATAACAAAGATGTACCCTCTAAAAAGTGGTGGAACTGACAGACAGCTAAATACACTGTCAGAAGTTAAAGGCCAAAGGTAGAATAGCTGGATTTTGCATTGAAAATTTTTCTGAGAAGGCTAGTGGGCAGGGCGATCTGTTTATCATTTGTTTCAGTACTACACCCACAGTGACGTCAATGGCAGCATCGGCAGACAGTAGAAGTGGTACGATTGACACAAGAAAGGTGAAAGCAGTAGCAGGTGATAGAGTTCTTTGCTTTGAAGAAGGGACTCCCACATCAGGTTTTTTGGCTCAACCTTGAAAGAGTCAGAGAGAAGGGTAAAAGTGGCAGCAATGGCTGGCAAGAGCGAGTAAAAGTTGTTCATCATACTTAAGAACTCCTGCGTTGTTTTGTCGATCAAGGGCGAGGGAACTTCTGTACTGCTGATACCGTCTCCGGGAGGGGGGTGAACGCATTTGTGAGAATGATGCAACGACCCAAGAATGCCACTTCCTTGGCACCAAAGGTGTACTTGTTGTACTTGACTATCAGGCCATTCTGCTGCAGTTGATGTGTAAGTGACGAAGGTGGTCTTCTTTGAGGGAGAGATTACCGGTTGTGTTTTCGTCTTTTCGTGTTTTCCAAAAATAAGACAGACAGACAGACGGAATGACGTCTTTTCGTCTTTTTGGGAAAGACAAAATGACATCTTCATCTTTTCGTCTTCGTCTTTTCGGAAAAGACAAAAAGAAAAGAAAGACGCCTTTTCATCTTCTTGGTAAAGGACAAAAAGATGTAAACACGATAAAACGTCTTTTCGTCTTTCCGTGTTTTTGGAAAAAAAGAAAGATGAAAAGATGTCTTTTTGTCTTTTCGTCTTTTTCGAAGACTAAAAGACGAAGAAAGAAAGATTTATCCATGATTTCGGAAAGGACGAAAAAACCAAAAGATGTCTTTTTGTCTTTCCTCAATGTTTGGCTGGGTTGGGTTAGGTTAGGTTAGGCTAGGTTAAGTTGGGTCGAGTCAAATTGGGTTGGGTTACCTTCTGATTGGTGGGATAGGTTATGTTGGGTTAGCTTTGTTACGTCACCTTAGTGCAGGTTAGGTTAAGTTAGGTTAGTTAGGTTAGGTTAGTTAGGTTAGGTTAGTTAGGTTAGTTTAGTTTCGGTTGAGGTTATGTTAGGTTGAGTTAGGTTTGGTTAGGTTAGGTTAAAGACAAAGACTTGAAAACGAAAAGACAAGACAAAAGGAAATCTTTTACGAAAGGACGTTTTTACGAAAAGACGTCTTTTCTTCATTTTGTCTTTTCCGGAAAGACAAAGAACTTCTATTCATGTTTAACGAAAAGACGTCTTTACGTCTTTTTGTCTTTTCCGAAGATGAAGAAACTTCTATTAGTATTTTCCCAAAAGACAAAACGATAATAAGACGTTTTCTTGCGTTTTCGTCTTTATGTGTTTTCTAAAACATTGAAAAGACAAATAGACAAAATGACATCTTTTCATCTTTTCGTCTTTTCGCGAAGGACGAAAAGGTGTCTTTTCTTTTCGCCTTTTTGAAAGACAAAAAAAAAAAAAAGAAAATAGAGAAAGACGTATTTTTGTCTTAGTGGATAAGGACAAAAGACACCTTTTAGTCTTTTTTTGGAATACATGAAAAGAAAAAGAAAGACGTGAAGAATTTTTCGAAAAAGACAAAAAGACGTCTTTTTGTATTATTGTTTATCGGAATGTACAAAGTGATGTCTTTTAATCGTTTCGTCTTTCCATAAAAGAAAGAAATATGAAAAGATGGCTTTTCCTCTTTATGTCTTTTCGGAAAAGACGAAAAGACGCCTTTTTTTCTTTTCGTCTTTTCCGAT
>NC_090725.1:71265896-71273396 GCF_036898095.1 Palaemon carinicauda
CCTTAAAATTCCATTTGAACAAATCTATTCGTATAGGAGTTATTGACCCTTCCGCCGAAAATATCAAGGAATGACTGGGCTCTGGGTTGGGCGAGTTTCGTTCGCAAAAATTTTGCCATTTCCTACGTCACTCACTTCGTTCGCAACAAAAAAATAATAATCAAAGCTTAATCCTTAACTGAAACTTCCATGAGAAGACTTTTGAAAGATAATATTGAGGTGGTTTATTCCACAGTTAGGATCCATTTACATTCAATGCCCTGGCCCCTGTATCTATGTTAGTTCTCGAGACAAAAATGGGTGTTTAAACCTCTAGTGTCGACTCCTTTCCCACGAATCTGAGCTATAGTTCGTAAGGTATAATGCCAGTCAGTAATGAGTTTATAATGTATTTTGAATATTAAAACGCAGACTTCACAGATGTAACCCCTCCCTGCAGCAACCTTAACAGCGAAATATTATATTTTACTCACTTCGTTTATTTGTGTTTTGTTTGTAGAGCCCCAAACTCTCACGCAAAAATTTAAGGTGCTAAGTACTAAGGACTCGAAGTTAAAACTATCACTCACACGGTTAATAAATACTCTATTATCCGTAGTTTAGTAACAAAATGTGCTGAAAGATTATCTTTCAATCCTGATTGGAATGACTTATGGGATTTTTCATGTGTTGGAAACAATCTTTTCACACCCTGTCATCATCTCTCTCTACACAGGCAAAAAAGACATAAAAAGACAAGAAAGTTAAACCAAAAGACACAAAGATTTGCATGTGTAAAAACTGAGAAACTACAAAAATAACATAATAGTTAATAAACCTGATCGAGCCATTAATTGGTTTGTTGCCAGGGTGATAGGAGAGAGGGTGGGATGACCAACGGGTCTCTGAGGATCTTCCTTTCTTCCCAAGAACTGGAAATGAAGACATGGAACACTAAAAGGAAAGAACCTTCTTACTGGACTTAACAGAGAAGGAATACAGGTTCAGCATGATAAACCTTCACAAACAATTGCTATACAGTGGTAGTAATAGTGGTTACCAGAACACTCAAGTACTAAGAAGTGTATAAGGTTTGGGTTTCTTGTACAAATCATCCAGAGGAGGAGGATTATCAATATACTCTACGTCTGAATATTTACTGCTGATTGCTAGCTCGATGTTATTAACCCATACAACCTTGACACTGCTGTCCTAAGGAGTGTCAAGAGTTTAGGGCGCAACTGTATTTCACCTCAAGGCACTAAAGTGTTTAGTGTAGGGTATTAAGCCATTTGTGATGAGAAAAGTTGCTATAACTTGGAGATCTCCTGAGAACTGGGGCACTCTGTTTTACTCTCTTTCAGAAGCTTGGGGGTAATTCTATTTTCACCATTGCTTGCATTAGGAGACTCACTAATAGCCAAGCACATATATTTGCAAACCTATATGCCATGTTATTGTAAAGAGAAATAAACATTAAAAAACTAGACCTTAAAGTTTTGAATATTCAGTGATGGAGAGCAGGAATGTATGGCTTTTAGAGGAGAATCTGAATTTTCTATTACTTATTATTTCAAAGCAAAAGGACATCAAACAATCAAAATAAGAGAGACGGAATCATTGTGACTCAGTAACTGAAATGCAGGGAGATAGGGAAATGTCTATACAAGTAGATTACGTGAGATTCCAAGGATGGGTAAAAGAGAAAATTTTGACCGTTCGAGGATACTGTGTAAAAACAATAAATCTGTAATACCGAGTGGTTGTATCATAGGGCTAGAAAAAATAAAGGTATTACTGAGGGTATGTCCGGCAAGATTGGAAAAAAATTAAGGTAATGACGAGATATGTGTTGCAGCAGATGTTTTGCGGCAATAAAAATATATGAAGGTTGATGATGTTATCCCTGGTGAGAATGGCCGTTGATAGCACACTGTTGAATGTGTCAGGGCAGATGTCTGGAGAGACGCATACTCATCATACCAACGTTGGAATATCCTATGTTTGGGAATGTTCTGTGTGTTCCCTAAGGACTTTCTGATTTAAGGCTACAACGTTAACTCCAATACAACATGTTGCCTTCCCTACTCCATGGCTTTTGTATCAACTTCGAAAGCATGGATCCATATGATATACGGGAGACCCACACGTTCAAGCCCTATTGAACCTGCCAGAGCATCTCCAAGGCTGAAATTAATCTGTCAACAGATGACATGTGACACCGAGTACCAATACTAATATTGGAGACAAGAATACCTAAGTGCTTGTTTACACTTAGCCACCACCTTTGATTGTTGAAGTAAAATTCAAAGGCCCCACTTCCCTTCAGAAGTCTGGGGATGTGGGAGGGACTTGAGAACCACGCATCACCTCCCCAAAAATAATTTTTTCTTCCAACAAAACTCATATTTTGAGGTCAAGATGCTATGTGGTCATCATGGACTAAGACCAGAGCAATGTCAGAGTAGACTCATGTGCCACAAAAGGTAAATCATCCTCAACCAAGAAAGCATCCAAATCAGGCATAAATAGGAGGAAAGAAAAGACTAACAAGTCAATCAATCACCCTGAAGAAGGTGCTAAGTATCCCTCGTGGTGCATATGTTAGGGGAACCAGTACAGTTCCCACTTCTACCCGATTGCATTTTGTAACTGCTATAAATAAGCTCAGCAGAACTCAAACATGTTGTATTGCTTGGATTTGTTTCATGTAGTACTTTATAAAATCTATGTTCAGACCAACCTGCAAAGCTCTGGATATCCTGAAATTGCGTATTAACAAATAACAGTCAATGGAAAAGCAGTCTTCCTCACATCTTGGGTTTCATGAATGGAGAAAAGGCCACATTTTTTTTATTATGAGGAAGTCATTAAAATATATATAACCCTGTAAAAAAGGGACTTGTTGGTCTGTGTATTTTGAAACAGATTACCTTTTTAAAGACTTGGAATAACTCTTTTTAGGGAATTAAGAGAATTTCTTAGTTTGGCCAGACATTCAAGCATTCTATCAAGGTACCTGAAGGGCAAGAGAAGTTGGTAAGGATGACCGTTGTAAATCATAAGACTTTAACCTTGTGGCATATGTCCAAATCTAAATCCACATTAAAACCCCGCTTGAGAGGCTATATGAAAGCAGATTTGTATGAAAAGACTGTTAATGGCTTACATTTCCAATCTTCAAAGAGGTGGACCAGAAAGGAATCCAGGAAGTCTGGGATTAAATGATGCAGAGATCTATCCCCGAGGAAGGCTATCCATGCCTCCCACAATGACTTGATTTGTCTGGTGGATAAGGACCTCTTATAGCCCATTATCATGTAACATTGTATGCTGAAAATTCTCTCAATTTCCTGTTTCCTTCTAGATACTCCTCTTGGACTTGTCTTAAAGATAGCATCCACACTGCTCTTTCCTTTCATAAACCCAAACTGCTGCTCATGTATATTTGTCAACTCTACTAATCTTTCTATTATTTTGAATAGAGACTCTAAAAGCTGTATTCCTCTGTATTTTTCAGTTTAACTCATCTCCCTTTTGTTTATAGAATGTAATCATCTAACTATCTTCCCAATCACTTGGTCTTTCTTCTACATCCCAGATCTTTGCCAACAAGGTGTACACCCGTGCACCCACTCGCTGCCTAGATTTCTCAATAACTTAACCATTTCTATTGTTAGCTCTGACTTTTCCTACAGTATCATTCACTTTCCCATTCTATATAGAAATCCTGATTTAACTTCCTCTGATGTTTTGTATTGTTCCTTCTAGTGTATGAATATTTTCTAGCTCTTTGGTTTCATTCTCAAGTGTTTAATAATTGTAGAAAAATAGTCTTCCCATTTTCTCTTTATGAAATATATTTCTATTTTCATCTTTGATAATTATTATTATTACTTGTTAAGCTACAACCCTAGTTGGAAAATCAAGATGCTATAAGCCCAGGGGCTCCAACCGGGAAAATTGCCCAGTGAGGAAAGGAAACAAAGGAAAAATAAAATATTCTAAGAACAGTAACATTTAAATAAATATATCCTATATAAACTATGAAAATTTTAACAAAACAAGATTAAGAGAAATGAGATAGAAAAGTGCGCCAGAGTGTACCCGCAAGCAAGAGAACTCTAACCCAAGACAGTGGAAGACCATGGTACAGAGGCTATGACACTACCCAAGACTAGAGTGTCCTTCTCCTAGAAGAGCTCCTCACCATAGCTAAAGTCTCTCTTCTACCTTTACTAAGAGGAAAGTAGCTACTGGACAATTATAGTGCAGTAGTTAACCCCTTGGGTGAAGAAGAATCATTTGGTAACCTCAGTGTTGTCATGTGTATGAGGACAGAGGAGTATCTGTAAAGAATAGGCCAGACTATTCGGTGTTTGTGTAGGCAAAGGGAAAGTGAACCATAACTAGAGAAAAGGATCTATTCTTCTCTCTTCTGCAAGTCTGTAGATTATCTTTTCTCCTTCCATTGTCCCCATCATTCCATACTACTCTCACTTGGTTTCTCCATTTGCAATCGCTCCCATTCGTTTTGTTTCTCTCTTGATAGGTCTATATTTCCCACTAGTTTAGTTGTTATCCTCTTCTCAACCTCTTCTGGCTATACTCTTTTCATTCACAGCTGTCTGAACCTCTTGATACCACCAACATGTTTCTTTTTCCTGTTGCGATTTACCGCTTGTTCCCCCACACACCTCTTCTGCCGCTGGCACCACAATCTCTTTCATAACATCGCACATCTCTTCATGCGATTCTGACGTTCAATTTTCATCTCTCTCTCTCTAGCTCTTTACTTCTGAACTCACTTGCCCTCTTCCCCTTTCCAGCTTCAAAATTTTGATCCTTCTATTCCTGTCTGGTCTTTTCTTTATTACTTTCCACTTAAATTCTGCCACCGTTACACTGAACTACAACAGGGTCATTTGGAATAACCTTACAATACATGATAAATTTCGTCTACCATCCTAACCAAAAACAGTCAAATTTAGTCTCATTTATCTGAATGTATATATATATATATATACGGGCTTGTGTCATATCAGGCCTAAATGAAAGACCGCTGGGCTAAATCAACCAAGAGAGCAAGCACTCTTTAGAAGTGGTTATTCAACAACTGACCATATCCGTGTAATTAACCTACTAATGGAAAAATCAACAATGACAAACCACTATGTATGGCATTTATACACTATGAGAAAGCATTTGAGTCAGTCAAAAAATCAGGAGTAATGAAAGCCCTACAAAAATAAGGAATAAAACAATCTTATGTTAGAACACTTGAAGATACATGAAGATAGTGAGAAAATTCTGATTGAGAAAGGAGATACACAGGGAGACCCCATCTCTCCTAAATTATTCACAGCATGTCTGGAAGAAGTTTTCAAGAATTTAGATTGGGTATATGTTGGAATTAATGTTAATGGGGAATACCTTAACAGCAAAAGATTTGCAGATGACATAGTTGTGTTTGGTGAATCATAAGAGGGATTACAAAACATTATGAAAGACTTGAATAGAGAAAGCAGAAATGTATGACTGAAAAAGAATATGAGTAAAATGAAATTGCAGAAAGACGACATATACGAGTTATGGACGAGCCTCTGAAGATTGCTAATGAATATACATACTTAGGACAGACAGAAAGTGTTTCCCCAGGACATGAGATCAACATTAAAAGAACTATAAGCATGGGATGGAGGGTATTTGGTAAACAAAATGAGATTATGAAAAGTAAAATGCCCCTTTCTCTAAACAGAAAAGTATTTAATCAGAGAGTCCTACCAGTATTAACTTATGGATCAGAAACTGGGAGCCTTACTAAAGCCTAGGAACATAAGCTAGTTACAACTCAGAGAGTAAGGGAAAGACTAATGATGAGAAGACCATCAAGAGACTGAAATAGAGCAACATGGATACGAGAGCAAACTAAAGTAGACGATATTCTAACAACATGTAAGAAAAAGAAATGGTCATGGGCAAGATATATAATATGAATGACAGACAATAGATGGAAATTCAGAATAGCAGAATTAGTCCCTAAAGATTGTAGAAGAAGCAGGGAAAGGAAGAGAAGACGAAGGATGGACTTACTAAGGAAGTATGCGGACACTGACTGGCACAGAAAGTGGAAGGACATGTTTGAGGCCTTTGTTCTGCAGTAGACTAGTAAGGGCTGATGAGGATGATGATAATTATCATATATATATATATATATATATATATATATATATATATATATATATATATATATAATATATATATGTATGTGTGTGTGTGTGAAGAATAGAGGAGCAAAGAGCTAAATGATGCAACAGTGTAATAGGTTAATGCACTTCTTAGAATGTTCATGAAAGTGGCTGTTCATGGTGTAAGGAGAGTAATAAAGACGTTGGAAGATGGAATGATATTAAAATTTGAAGAGATTACAAGTAAAACGCCGCATTGAAGTAGTGATTGTTTTAATTGAATATTATGAAGGAGTAGCCAAGCCAAATAATGGCTCATTATATATAGGAGATAAATATTGGCGCCTGTTAGTATTCTAGAGGCGCACCACTGCTAGTCCTACCAGGAAAGGGGCGTGTGGTAGGAGTTTGATTTTGAAATTGAGCAAGGCGATTAAACGGAGAACAACCAAAGAAGGAACTTTGGGGATCAAAAGTTTGTCTTGAAAAAGAAAAGAGAATATCATCAAAATAAAAACAAACAAAAAAAAATAGAAAAAAAGCGGTGGCGTGTGTGGAAAATGATAAGACGAGATCCAACAGAAGTTAATCTATGAGGCGAAGAAAGCGGATTGGAACGGGCTATGAATACATGAGGATACTGACCAGTGCAGGAAGAAGAACGGAAGAAAGAGAAGATTATTAAAACCAAGGGGCCAAGGAGATAAGTAAAACCTTGAAGAAATCTGGCCCTGTATATTTTTATACCTTGCACACTTTGTCAATAGAATGAGTTACCGTCAGAAGAATTAAAGACATTGCTATCACGATAAATATTCAGGATTAAGGTTTCTAGAGACAAGTTCTTTTTATTTTTTCACGACATTGAAAACTGATACCCACTTACAGGTGGATGGAATTATGACCAAGAGCTAGAATCCTTTAGATCAGTGGTTCCCAACCTTTTTTCTGTCATTTCCCCCCTGCACCCAGTTCAACCATCTATATTTCCCCCTTCATGCCCCGCCCAGCCCTCATGCCCGCACTCTCGCCTGCCTCAGAAATGGGCATGACACTCCAATTCTCCCCTTGAATATCATCTGTGAGAACCGATATGATCATATCACAATTGAATGGCTAACAACAAATTGCCGCAAGTACTATGAGGACATTTTCCGCTTGTTTTAGTTGGTAGGTAGTGTAATTATTTCCCCCCTGGAAGCTTCAAATTTCCCCCCAGGTTGGGAACCACTGCTTTAGATTAACATTCACTGCCTGAACACCGAACAAGTTTATTCTTACAGATTGATACTAGCACTGCAAACCACTTCTGTTAACTCCACGGCTGGTCATC
>NC_090725.1:71283396-71288396 GCF_036898095.1 Palaemon carinicauda
AAAAAACTGCTATTTAATTTTTTTTTTTTTGCATATTTTTGATAATTGTTTGAGAAACTTCAGGCATTTTCCAAGAGAATGAGACCAATCTGACCTCTCTATGACAAAAATTAAGGCTGTTAGAGCAATTTAAAAAATCTATACTGCAAAATGTGCTTGAAAATAAATAACCCCTGGGGGTTAAGGGTTGGACATTTCCAGTAGCCTGGGGGTAAAAGGTTATGGATCATTGTCCTGGTCTCCAACAACCGATTCTATGACTCAATCTTACCCAGTAATTAGCCAAAACGACCATCTTATGCGGTTTTGTTCTGACAAAAACGTCTTTTATATGTTTGGCCGACACAAAACAAGTTACACTCTGAACAAAGATTACTAAATATTATTTTATTGACATTTCCAGAGCTATTCTTAATTAACATGTTTTTCAATATACAACTATAGCTAAACATTACCCATATAATTAGTTTTTATAAAAGGGGTGTGAAATCTAAAGAAAATTTTCGAAATGGTAATGTAAGTATGTTATTCATTGCCTCTTTATCTCTAACTGGACACTATAGAATTTTTTCTTAGCTCTGTTCATATATATAATATACACACACACCCAATATATATATATATATATATATATTTATTTATTTATTATATATTATATATATATGTATATGTATATATATATATATACGTACACACACATATATACAATATATATACATATATATGTATATATATATATACATATATATATATATATATATATATATATATATATATATATATATCTAAATATATGTGTGTGAATCGTGATAATATTTGTTACGAAAAAACAAATAAATCTCAATATATATTGAGATTCTGAAAAAAAGATACGCATCCTCTCCTCGATTTGCATGTATTACTTTGAATGCAGCTAGCTAACAGAGATATTGTGAAAGCCCGCATTCATTCATCCATGATCTCTCTCTCTCTCTCTCTCTCTCTCTCTCTCTCTCTCTCTCTCTCTCTCTCTCTCTCTCTCTCTCTCTGATACTATCTGAAAGTTCCAAATTGAAAGATCACCTGATATGATCAGCCCTTTTAAAGTAATCGGTTTCACTGTATTTCTTGATTCAATTCCCCTGCTTCCTTCCTAATGACGGGTGTGTCATAACTTGATATAACTTGATATAAAGTAAAGTAATGGATATCCTTGAAACCATTAGCAAGCTCAAATGGAACTGGGCAGGGCACATTGCCAGGATGACAGACAACCGATGGACATCACGGACAACCTTCTGGACACCCCGAGGATACACAAGAAACCGAGGAAGACAAAAACCCGCTGGCGAGATGACTTGGACCAATATAAGCAACAGTGGCACAGAATAGCTTGCGATAGAAGTCTGTGGAGAAACCTGGGGAAGGCCTACATCCAACAAAGGACTTTTGAAGGCTGAAATGATGATGATGATGATGATGATATAAGTCCACTACCTCAGGGCGAGAGCAGCTTTGTTTTTAGCATTCAATCCTTAAAGTGAAGTGTTGTGTGTTGATATCTATGATATCTATACAGATATAATTTGCTGTACAAAAAAAAAAAAAAAAAAGAAAAAAAAAAGTGACAATTACAAAATTATCAGTAATTTAGGTTGGCAAAATCAGAGGTCCGTTGTAATATACCTTGACTTATCAACAATTGGGGCTAGCCATAAAAAATATTTCTAAATTATATTTCAAGTTACATAAGATTTCCTTTTTCAATACTCAAAATACAATATTTTACTTGATGAAGTTCACATGAAACGTTCCTTTGCCTTACCAACAAACTTTTGAGGAAAACTTTAAATAACATATATGATTTGATTTTAAGAATTTAATTCAGTGATCATAATAAAAAATAAACAGAATTATGAACCTAAGCATAACAGAAGCTAATAGAATTTTCGGTCGCAAAAGCCGCGTCAAAAGCACAAGTCGTTGTCATTGGAAATTAAGTTCTTATTCACACCAACTCACAAGCCTACACCTCATCTCAGCCTGTATCTTCTCATTGAAAACTTCCACGCTTATTAATTACTTAGCTTTTAGCTACTCCTAATCATCCATCATGTCACTTGAACACTTTAGCAGATACCTTCAGTTATCTGCTAAGATCTTTTTTTTTCTGTACATAATACGCTTGAATGTAATGTGAACACTTTAGCAGATACCTTCAGTTATCTGCTAAATGTTTTTTCTGTACATAATACGCTTGAATGTAATGTGCAATGCTACACTAATAAATTAGGATTACTGCTATTAAGCGAAATATATGTAATTTCTGAATATATTAAAATATAATCATTTGTAGTAATGCTTTAAAATATATGCTTGTCTTATACATTTATGAAAAAAATTAGCTCAAGTACAAATTATCCACAACAGAATCCAAATTATTCTTTTCATCTTCATGAAAATATCTCTTATACTCAATACAATTTAATAATATTACAACTGTACACGTTATTGTAACAAAAATCATCATCTGAAGGAAAATTAAACAGTTTCAAACTTGCCTTCGAATAAAGAAGAGAGTTTTTAAAATTATCTCAGTCTTCGGGTTTATAACACATCACCAACATCATCATAGCATGTACAAATGAAACAAATTCTTACAAATCTCTACATCTATAACACCCCAAAAATATAAAAAAATATAAATCTTAGTTTAAATATACAAAATGTTAATTAACATTATCATTTTTGTAGGATAGATGAAATGGAATTACAAGTCTCAAACGCTGGGAAGTAAACGACAGTGTTGCCACCTTATTTAAATAGCCAGGCAGGAACTTGAATGTTCTCGTTAAGTACTACTTAAGCCAGGCTGACACTTGCACGAATTTGTGGCACGCATTGTCACGACTCGAGTCGTGAACTGGCGTGAACTCGTCGTGAACTAGCGCGAAATGTTCGTAAACCCGTCATGACATCGTGGCATGTCGTGACGAGAATTTTGAAATGTTCAAAATTTTGGTCACGACAAAATTTCGTGACCGGGTCGTGAACTATGCGCGAACTGTTCGTGAACTCGTCGGGACGATGCGGGAAGTGCACAAACTATGCGTGAACTCGTCGTGAACTTGTTGTCCCAGTTTGTGAAAATGTGAACAGGTCAGCTGTGATTCTGAGGTATTTTTTTTTTTTTTTTTTAATCTTCCAGTTCGTGCCACAAAATGTCACGACTTGCCACGACAAATTCGTGGCAAAAAGTCGTGTAAGTGTCAGGGTACCTTTAAATACACTTTCATGTATACACCCTGGTAGATTTTAGTCACTCACGCAGAGCAATTATAAGACCTTTATACGGTCATCTTAGCTTGCCTTGAGGAAGATATAATTTGCATGTAAATGGACACCACTGAGAGAGAGAGAGAGAGAGAGAGAGAGAGAGAGAGAGAGAGAGAGAGAGAGAGAGAGAGAGAGAGAGAGAGAATTCTAAAAAAAAATTGGATAGACTACAACAGAGACCCTACGTAATGCATAAATGGTAGTTAACACAAACTTATTTTGTTATCTAAATTCAATGTTGATGGAGATACCACTATATCGCAAAGAGGAAGTGGTTTCAAGAGAACATAATATCTGAAACATCCCTTTCAGACTAAGACCACCAAGACAGGCAACATTAAATCTTCCAGTAAGTCAGTTGAGAAGAAAATATGAAGGCTATCTAGAAGAAGAGAAAAAGTGCAAGACTTGCATTGGTGGGAGCAAATTATTACCATTATTACTGGCTAAGCTACAACCCTTGTTGAAAACGCAGGATGCTATAAACTCAAGGGCCCCAGCAGGAACATTTTAAGAAATAGATATCATATCGCTCGTTTGCGACAACGTCGTCATAACTCAAAAATAGCTATTTTTCAGGAGAGCGATTTTAATCAATTAAAACACTATCATATTATTGTATGTCGTTAGGAAATTTAGCGCCTCTAGCGATCAATTTTTTAGCTACAATTATGAAACTTTTGCCAAAAAATTCAGCATTTGAAGATGAATATGTCTATATGGATAACTCATCAAAAATAATTTTTTTTGAGTTTTGACGTTGTTGTCGCAAGCGAGCGATATATAAACTATAAAGAGAGAATTATGTAAACCTGTTCAACATAAAAATATTCGGCGTAAGTTTGAACTTCTGAAGTTCCACCAATCCAACCACCTGATTATGATGATCATTCCTTCTGGTTACAGCTGGAATAAAACTTCTAGAATACTTTTATAGTATTCAGCTTAGGGAGAGGACATGACTTAGAATTAACTGCATACCTACGAGTAGCCTATACGGAGTATAGGATGGTACAGGTAGGTAAGATCTGAATGCAAAAGATGGGCAAAATTATTAAAGATCTTAGGCAACATGCACAAAGAACTAATTTAACGACGGTGCCAGATATTAATATCTAGATCTGCAATGAGAAATTTCACAGACGGCAAGTTTATGTCCTACAATTTAAGATAAGAGTCAGACAGGAAAAAAAAAAAAAAAAAAAAAAAAAAAAAAAAAAAAAAAAGCAGAATGAATGAATTGAAACACTTCTACAGGATAACTTGATCACTGAAAGACTTAAAATACTCTCTAATATAAGCCCATTTTTTGTGCAATTGAAAAAGAAACAAACCGAATGTGTTCCGCAAAAGTAAATTTGCAATCAAGAATCACAACTAACATTTTAAGGGTCGCACAAAGTTAAAGAAACATTACCAATACTTATCAGGATGTTGAGGACCAACTATTCTCAACCTGCTTACAAGCATACTTTATCATAACCACTAGGCTAAAGATGTAAACAGCAAAGACGCAAAGAAAAATATCTAAAAAAAAAAAAAGTCTTTGATCACGTAAGAGGTGAATTTCCAAATTTTCAAAAACTATTTGGTTTAAAGCAGAAACTAAAGTTACTTGTATCTTCAACACCGTTAAAGGCTTCGAGTTAAGCAGCACCACCATACACGGAAGGACAAAAATGGAT
>NC_090725.1:71290896-71305896 GCF_036898095.1 Palaemon carinicauda
ATATATATATATATATATATATATATATATATATATATATATATATATATATACATATACATATATATATATATAAATAGTGTGTGTAAGGACTATGTACAAAATAAGATAAATTAATTTGATAATTCAATATATTTAAAATACTCTTGAAAAATCAAAAGGGAAATATTTAAAAAATTTTAAACATTAGAGAAGAAAGAAATGGAAAAAAAGTGGCAATAAACCTTCATACACGCATACATACACACAAACATACGTGCACATTTCATCACTCAAATTACGTTTAGAATCCACAGAAAGGCCGCTCTACTCTCAAGGTCAAACGGGTGAGGAAGGAGAGAGAGAGAGAGAGAGAGAGAGAGAGAGAGAGAGAGAGAGAGAGAGAGAGAGAGGGGGGGGGGGTTGCGCAGCAGCCGAAGCGCTGATGCTTGGCCCTGGCTGGGAGGTGACTTCTTGCGGAAGGAATCTGGGTCTCCGACAACGGAGAGCACTCTTGCTATTTGTCCCCAACGCTTAGGCATGACCTTCGTCTGATTAATGGGAGAATATAATCATGCTCATGTTGGATATTAACCCTTTTACCGTCGGGGTATTTGGAAATTTCGAACCCTTAACCCCCAGGGGGTTATTTTTTTCCCAGCACATTTTGCAGTATATATTTTTTTTTTAAATTGCTCTGACAGCCTTAATTTTTGTCATAGAGAGGTCAGGTTTGTCTCATTCTCTTGGAAAATGCCTGAATTTTCTCAAAAAATTATCAAAAATATGAAAAAAAAAAATTTTATAGCATTTTTTTGCAAGGACGTACCGGTACGTCCATGGGGGTAAAGGGATGGCTTTTGTGAAACGTACCAGTACGTCCTTTGGGGGTAAAAGGGTTAAAGCTACTCGTGTACCAGGGCCATCAAAAAGGACATATAAATATGTAAATAGATACTCGTAGGCACACATGCAAACATGAAGATTCAAGCTTTCGCATCCTTCCCCCTTTCCTATCTACAAATCGGCAGTTTCTGCAATTTGTGAGGGCGTGTTTCCGAGTGTACCTCTCAGGGTACTGCCTCTCACCAGGATATGACTATTTCCACTCACCCCTACCTTAGGGACTGGGAGAGATCGAATTGTCATACACCTGGTAAAGCCGCTGAGCAGGGCGGAAAAGAAATATATTTATACACACACACACTCACACACACACACACACACACACACACACACATATATATATATATATATATATATATATATATACATAGCCAGACACATTGCTTTTAATCATATGGGGGAGATGGTCAGCTTTTGGAAGCGAGACTCGGCCAAAGATACTTTCTTGTGGAAGATCTGAGTTCCTAGGATAATTTGAACTTCAAGCGAGGCCATTCGGTTGTGGAGATCAACCAAGTGTTTTTAACATCTACAGTAGATTGGTGACTACCCTAAGCAATAAGCAATCAGCTTTACAGTATATACAGATCCAGAGTAGAAATGGTGGTATATGGGCTCTCTCCATTCGTCGTTTTAATTGAGGCAGAGAATTTAGTTGAATTTCCTTCTTATCGCATCTTTCTCTTCAATGTCTGGATGGCCGTAATTAATTGGCAGTTATGTTGAGAGTCAATGCTATCTTAAATTTTTATATACTTTGGGATATACATCTTTTGCCTTTTAACATCTGGTTACGTCAGTTAATTTTTCTAGATTGTTAATTAGAACTGACTGTCCTGTTGTTTAACTAAGTCCTATATAGGATATCGAAGACACACAATGTCTTTTTGTCGACTGTGCTAAGCAGTAAAAATGAACACTTTTTTTTTTTTTTTTTTTTTTTTTTTTTTAATCCGTCATCTATTTCTTTGCCACTGTCAACATTATCATCGTGATGAAGATATCATACCATCAACAGAATTCTGTTTTTCGGTGATCTTTGAATTTTTCTTCCTCGGTAGCTATAAAGATAATCACAGAGAGTTCCCAGAGGGGATCCCATGGTTACATAATCTATTCGTCTATATATATATATATATATATATATATATATATATATATAATATATATATACATATATATGTATAAATATAAATATATATGCATAAATGTATATATATATATATATATATATACTGTATATATATATATATATATATATATATATATATATATATATATATATATATATATATATATATATATATATATACTGTATATATATATATATATATATATATATATATATATATATATATATATATATATATATATATATACATATATGTGTATATATATGTATATATGTGTATACATATATATGTGTATATAGGTATATGTATATATATATATATATATATATATATATAATATATATATATATATATATATATATATATATATATATATATGTGTGTGTGTGTGTGCGCGCGCGCGCGCACCCTAAATAGATAATCAGGATTGAAACTCTTCCAGAAGTTATTTTCATGGGAGTCGTTATAGTAGGATCAGGTTTGACGCAACAAATGCACGAGTCAGGTTTACAACTTCTAGGAAGAATTTCTTAATGGTAGATCCGTAGGAGAAAAGAACTTGGTTGCAAATAATAAAATAAACTAGTTTGAAAATAAAACCAATGAACTTATTTATGAACAAGTTGAACTGCAATCTTTAAAAATGAAGTACAAAAATATTTTCGAATCTAGACCATTATAAAAACCACAGCCTCACATACCAGAAGAATTTATTCTTTAATCAATTAGTTTATTGAACAATTATAAATATCGTCCCTCCCCTTATGTATGTGCGTTTCACTGATATTCAGCAATCATATTAAGTGCAAATTTAAATATATTTCTTCTCCATTTATATAGAGTGAATGTCACTGCCCCTAAGCATTTCCTGTAAATACTTTTCTTCATTAATTAGTTTTACATGGCAAAGAGTGGATAAACGAGAAAACATAATGGCGGTCAATGACCCTTACATACTTCAATTTCTGAATCTTTGATAAAACTCCCTGTGCGGAAAGCACTTACATCATTCACCACTTCTTATACCTACAAAGAAGGCTCACAAACAAAGAGATAAACCGCCGTACACACGCTACACCTCTCACTGCTATCTGTTCTGCACACCTTTGTGTTTCCTCGATACTCGGGCTTTCTTTAAATTTGTCTACCAGTGGTTACTCTTTTCCCCCTCCTAACAATACGAGACATAAACACTTATTTTCTTTGCAAAATATTTTCCTCTATTACCAAATCATCTCTAAGCATTTTGATCCAACCTTTCAATTACACTACATATTTACCACCTCTCCGCATCTCCCCAATTCTTTGATTCTTAATTCTTATCACACCATGATTTCTACATAAAAACACCAATACGCGACTTTCATAAAGGCGATTTGACTGAATTATGTCCTAACACCTTAGGACTGTCTTTGCCTATCTGTGAAGCGTCATCTATTACATTTAATTTGAAGTACATATCCTAACCAGCAGCTTCTATTCTTCGATATCTCATGTTGATATCAATTTCTCTTACTTTCTTGGTCTACTTTTTCCATGGATTATCATCCCTGAACCCAGCCAGTACTTCAACATCCCTGAATGTCAACCATTCAACACCTCATTCGCTAATTATAACTATGATTAATTTATATGTAATTTCAGTCTCTGTGAAATAAACATATAAGGTTTGTGCTAATGTACTTTGGGTAAATGTGAAATTATTCATGTAGAAGGTGTTTTCATTTGTAAAAACTATTTGTTACTAATTGTATTTTTTGGTTTATGTAAATTATTACTAGGTTTTACCTTTGTACTTAGCTTTTGTTCATTTATGTAAATTAATGACAATTTATGTAAATTAAAGATAGAGTGGGCTGTCTAGTAAGACTAACAGCTCCTTTTGACCACTTTTTGTCAATAAATTTTTTGAATTTGAATTTGAATTTTATTTATTATCCTGCTCATAAACTAGGTGCCTTCATATAATGTTATTTTTTCCCGACTTCTTGAATCACTACATCCAATAAGTAATTGACCTATTAAGGAAATAACACAGCATTATTGCAAACTATTTTTTTTTTACAGGAAACCAGTCCCTCCTATATAAGTAATCTAACAAGTTTCATTTTTATCATTAACTACCGTTAATTACTCTCCATAAATTATCTTCAATACATGAGAATATCTTCACTCTCCCTCTACATCACCTCTCATTTGACTATATAAGAACCTTTTTTTCATATCAACGTATACCATATACTACTTTTACTTTAATTTTCTAGTCTCATGTAATTGCTTCATAATATGTACTCCAGCTAAAACCCCATCGTTGTCTAAAGCTAAACTGTCTTTACACGATAAATCAATGTATATATCTTACTATAATGTAAATGAGCCTCAAATAATCTACTATCTTCGTATACGAAACATCTAATTTACAATCTCCATATCATCATAACCTTTCACGGGTATACTGAATGATGTCATGCCACATAATTGTTTTGTCATCTCAATTACCTTTACTTTTATGAAATGATTAAATTATTCCCCTCAAGCCCTACCTTAAAACGTTTCCACCAACAAGACACCATAACATACCTAGTCAGCTCCTAATGCTTTCACCTTCATACTCCATCTTTAGTGATCATCATACCACACACAATGGCAAGGATATTAAAGTTTTCTTTTTCCAACACCTAGCAAGAGCTAAAGTGTGAATACCGTTGGCCTCAGAAAGAGAATATCCTCTAGGAAGAGTCTACGACCCAGTACTAGGCACTTCTCCTTGAGATACTTCCAATCTATACCTCTTAACGTACTGGTGATTCTTGCGGCCGTAATGTTCTGGTTGCAAGTCACAGTGATAAGTCCTCAATAAAGGGGCTGACTTTTATAATTGTTGATAGTTTCAAGAGAAATAGGCTGACCGCCTATTCTAAGTGCATTTCTTCCTTCAATGGGCCACACCCCAACTGAAGGTAGTAAGATAGCCAGGGCACCAGCAACCCATTGAGATACTACCGCAAGTGTTAATGGGTCCTTTGACTAGCCAGACAATACTATACTGGATCCCTCACTTTGGTTACGACTAATTTTTACTTTGTCTACACATACACCGAATGGCCTGGCCTATTCTTTCCACATTCTCATTTATCCTTATACACCTGACAACACTGAGACTACCAAACAATTCTTCTTCGCTCAAAGGGCTAACTACCTCACTGTAATTGTTCAGTGGCTAATTTCCTCTAGGTAAGGGTAGAAGAGAGATTTAAGCTATAGCAAGCAGCTCTTCTAGGAGAAGGTCACTCCAAAATTAAACGTTTGTTCTCTAATCTTGGGTAGTGCCATAATCTCTGCATACCATGGTCTTCCACTGACTTGGGGGCAGAGCTCTCTTGCTTGAGGGTACACTCAGTCACACTACTCTATCTTATTGATTTTTCTCTTGTTTCTTTTTCAGGTTTAAAGTATATATATGAAAGATCTATTCGAATGTTGTCATTGTTATTAGAATATTTTTTCCCTGTTGGAGCTCTTTGGCTAATAGTATCTTGCTTTTCCAAGTAGGGTTCTATCTTAGCTACTACTATTAATAATAACAATAGTGGATTTAAATTCTAAGTCACTCTAATATCCAAGGAATCAGTTTCAATGTAATACAGCTTACTACCATGTTAGCAATCAACTACTATAGAATATCATAGTACAATTTCACAAACAAGCACTCAAACACACATACATATATACATACACACACACACACACACACACATATATATATATATATATATATATATATATATTCCCAAGATAGAATTCGGTATTAAATGCCTATTCGTGGGTGATATTTACATTGATTGAAATCACGTGTGCTTGTGATATATATATATATATATATATATATATATATATATATATATATATATATATACAGTATATATATATATATATATATATATATATATATATATATATATATATATATATATATATATGTATATATATACATATATATATAATGTATGTATGAAATTCTTTAAGTGTATCCATCAAATCCCAGCATACTTTCACTGACTTGAGTAATGCATTACAGTAGTATCTGGCAGTTAGGAAGCTACAAATCTCATCCCAGCTGAATCGCCAAGAACCAGATAGCTTCCACCTGCTGACCCAACCAATTCAAAGAAGAAAATATTCTTTATAGTAATGTATGTAAACAGTAATGCTTCTCATATCTCTTCCCTTCAATCCACTATTCCTTTGACTGACCAAAATGAAGCAAAGTTTTTCTAAGCTATGTTAAGAACTTCCATGCTCTAGGATATCTTATTTAATAGATTGATGTTTTGGGAGGAAATTGCAATCTTATGTTGTTATAATTCATAAAACGATAAAAACAATTAAAAATAGTTCAGTACATTACAATCACCTTAAACTGGAAGAAATTATTTAATAAGGAAGGTTGTCTTATGAGGCGGTCATGAATCATGCAATGAATAACATTATTACACATAGTGGCATTGTATAATATAGACAATGTATACTATACAAATATATACATACACACAAATATATATATATATATATATATATATATATATATATATATGTGTGTGTGTGTGTGTGTGTGTGTGCGCGCGTGCGTGTTAAGGTAATGGACAATAACCCTCAACTGACAAAAATAGCCACCAAATAATCTTACGTTAAAAGAGGAACACGATGACACATTTCCATTACCAAAAAATTCCTTGAACGGAAACTAAATTATTTTATCCCAAACGTTCCTCGTGAAATTTAAAAGACGTCATGCAATAAAAAAAAAAAAAAAAAAAAAAAAAAAAAAAAAAAAAAAAAAAAAAAAAAAAAAAAAAAAAAAAACGGCCGAAATTCTATTACCTCACACAAGACGGAAATCTCCAGGCAATTCACACACAAACGTTTAAATGAGTTGCTAATCTAATTTCGAGCACCCGGCGCTAGGAACGAAAGCTTTGGCGCGGAGATCGTGAAGATGGATAAGAGAGATGCAAAAGGGCGTTGAGGGAAAAGAAAGAAAGTTGTGCTGGTGTTGGGAGGATGCGAAGGGTATGTGTGGGAGGTATAATGGGAGGATGGGCTTTAAAGATGCATAGTTTATATGTGACATATTTGTTTTTGACGTTGTTAATAGTTTATATATGACAAATCTCTTTTGACATTACTTTTTTTTTAGAATGATTTATTGTTAATTTGTTTTCTTCAGTTATTTATTTCCTTATTTCCTTTCCTCACTGGGCTATTTTTCCCTATTGGAGCCCCTGGGCTTATAGCATCTTGCTTTTCCAATTAGGGTTGTAGCTTGGATAGTAGTAGTAATAATAATAATAATAATAATAATAATAATAATAATACAATCAGGGATGCGATGGAGATGGGAGTGCTTATGCGAGATGAAAAATGAGGAAGGAAATTGAATGGATGGAGTTGAAAGTAGGCTACTTGAGGAAGAATAAAGAGTGAGGAAGATGAAAGATGAGGAGAAAACAATGCGAGTACTAAGAGGATGGGAAAATGTGGCAGGTGACGACTTAGAAAGGATAAAAAAAGGTGGGAAGATAACCGTAGGAAATGGATTGGAATGGACAGGTTAAGTCATTATAATAGATACTAAAAGGAAAGATAAGATAGGGAAATGGTATTAGAGGAATATGAGAGAGATGCTGAAAAGATCTAAACGGATAGATGTATAAAGAAAGCATTCGTTAACGAATAAATTACCAAGAAGGTCAAGTAAAAGGAGGATCAATTATAATTGATAAATACAAGGAATGGGAAATTTTTTTAATTAATATAAAAATAGAGATACCTATTGAGAAGACAGGATAGATATTTTTTTAATAGGATATTGCATAAGGTAATTGGGGTAGGATGGTTATTCCTGGAATAGCATATTAGGAGAGGGATGCTCGGAGAGGATGAGAAGTGTACATGGTACGACAAGAATGGAAGAGGAATAGGAAAGGCATCAAATTGATAGGAGGCAGACAAGAGTGAGGTACATAACTATTTGATTGGTAGGTAAATATGGGTACATGGATGAGAGTTGATGGAACGGGAGGCCATCCTCCAACTTGCAGAACGAGAGGCTCAAGATGTCACGAAGTTACCGGAGGTTTGATGTGTATTTAGGAGTTCAATGAAAGTTTCGGAAGACCGGCGACGGTTTGGTAGAGGAAGAAGATCGAGTTTCTCCTCCGTATTAAACCGAAAGTTGGATCATGACGAGATAAGTTGAAAAAAATGGGAAAAGCAAGTCTCTTACATAATCAATATTCCCAGATTAGATAGTTCTGAGCATTATAGACTTCATGCCACGAAAAACTAGTAGAATAGGGTGATATTAAAAAATAATACGAAGCATGATGGTCCAGAAGCTAATAGCCGTTGATCTCTTTTTTTTTTTTTTCCCACTGTACTCCCTATATATTAAAACTATTTTTCTCCTTTATATTCTCGATTGATAATTTGAAACGATGTCCTCACTATAAACTAAATCGTTTGATCTCGTACAAAACTACTTAAATGTATAATTGAGGGCGTTTCAACTTGTACTAACCGTGTGTCACACGATCGTACATAATTCATTTTGTATATATTATGCTTGTATCTTTGCTCTTCCCTCGCACTAAAAAGAACCAGAATAAACATGTCTGCGTTTCTCCTATGTAACATTGTCTGTTTCTCTAACATGTAACTTCCTGTTGCCTTGAGGTTTTGTATATAAAGGAGTGTTCTATAATAAATTAACTCAGTTGCTTTCACACTGCCTTTGAGTTCACAACCTTCTCTCGGCCGTCACATTGGTGACCCCAGAAGTCGACTCGCTCCCACCGCCTTCCACCCCCACCCCCTCGCCCCTCCATCGTTGGTACTATGACGGACTCTACAGAAGTTGGCGCTGCGGCTGCCCCATTGAAACTTTCACCGTTCGCCAGCGGAGAGGCATTTGCTTGGTTTCAGCGCGCAGAAGTCTAGTTTTACATCAAGGCCGTGACTCGCTCAACCACCAAAGCAGATTATGATCTCGCGGCGATACCCGTGGACACCTTCCCGGAAATATCCGACTGGCTTTGTGAACAAGGAGACACCCAAATAGCGTATGACGCCCTCAAAACATACCTTCTGCAGCAGTACTCGCTGTCGCCAGCCGCCCGTGTAGCAAAGCTTTTTCAGCTCTCGCAACAACCGTTGGGGGACCAAAGGGCTTCGCTTGCCCTCAGGGAAATGACCAGTATCGCTCGCCTTCAACCTGCCGCAGACGGCTCTCCTCGTGAGGTGAACCTACTTCGTGCCCTTTGGATACGCCGTTTACCCGGACCTATCCGTGCTGCCATACCCGATGTCGATAGTTTACCCATAAAGGACTTGATGACCAAAGCCGACGCCCTTATGGACAGCCACTTCAAGACCTCCATCAACGCCTCCACCCCTGACGAAGAGGATGCCTATTCAACGTCAACCGAAGCTGACATGAATGCCATAGGACATACACGCCTACACCGTGACGTGCCGAAGCAGCGACAAAGCCGCCCACTACCCACCAATCGCTCGCACCCCAACAAACAACTTCTACAGCCACTTACTACCTCCCATCCGCCGCAATTTTGCTACTACCACTTCAGATTCGGGGCAACTGCAAAGAAATGTGCTGAGGATTGTCAGTGGCCAAAAAACTTGTAAGTAGGCCATCGCTCGTGGCGGTGGCCTCCCCTGTTTCTAATCTTCTCTTTTTACATGATGCAGGAACGGGCGTGCGATTTTGAGTAGACACGGGTGCTTGTCGTTCTCTTTTGCCAAGGAAACTCTTCAAGACACGTCGTAGTCTGTCTACATCTGCCGACGTCCGCTTGGTAGCTGCCAACAGATCTGCGATACCCACCTACGGTTACGAGAACCTCACATTATCATTCGGAAACGGTAAATTCAATTGAAAGTTTCTCGTTGCTGACGTCACATTGCCAATCCTCGGTGCGGATTTCCCCTCTCATTTCCACCTTCTGGTTGATGTCGCCCACAGACGATTGGTCAACACATACTCGTACTTGTCGACATCTCTTCAACCCGCCCCCTCTAACCTCGCTCTCCACATTAGCACACCCACGGATGCCTACGCCCACCTCCTGACGTCGTACCCGGACGTTTTCCGTCCAGAACTTCGCCAAACGCCCACGGTTCCTGCCAAGCATGGTATTTATCACCATATCAAGACGACAGGACCCCCAGTCTTCGCAAAATTCAGACGTCTGGCACCGGAACGATTGGCAGCCGCCAAACAGACGTTCGCCGAAATGGAGGAAATGGGCCTTTGCCAATAAGCCTCCAGCCGATGATCAACACCCTTAAACATCGTTCTGAAGAAAGACGGCTCCCTCCGTCCGTGCGGGGATTACAGGCGCCTGAACATGCAAACAGAACCGGATCACTACCCCCTCCCAAATATTGCCGACGTGACCTCCTACCTGCACAAAGCAAAGGTTTTCTCTACGCTCGACCTCCTGAAGGGGTATTATCAGGTGCCTATGAACCCAGAAGACATCCCCAAGACTGCCATCACCACTCCGTTTGGTACATACACCTTCAATTACTCCTGTTTTAGCCTTCGTAATGCTGGGGCCACGTTTCAACGTCTCATGGATGGCAGCTTAGGGGACCTCCCTTTCTGTGTGTTATGTGGACGACATACTTGTGTTCTCCTCCTCAAAAGAGGAACACCTCCGTCACCTGCGCATCGTGCTCGACCGCCTGCAACAAAACGGGCTTGTAGTCCAGGTACGACAAGTGTACCTTTGGCGCCAACAAAAGTGGCGTTCTTAGGGCACTGCATCACTCCTGAAGGAGTCCACCCCCTCCCTGAGAAGGTAGCAGCCGTTTAGAACTTCCCCGTGCCCTTAACCGTCAAAGCTCTGCAGGAATTCTTGGGCATGATCAACTATTATCACCGTTTTCTGCCAGCCATTGCCGCCACTCTTGCTCCCCTCTACGCCTCCCTCAAGGGCAAGCCAAAAGACCTGAAGTGGGGTCCCCTTCAAGAAGCAGCCTTCTGCAATGCAAAGAAGGCCCTATCAACTGCTGCGGCTCTCACTTTTCCTATCCCACATGCCCCTCTCCTCTCCACCGATGCCAGCGACGTCGCTATTGGTGCAGTACTTGAGCAGGTAGTCAACGGCTCGCCCCGTCCATTGGCCTTCTTCAGCAGAAAACTGTCCAAGGCAGAATCGGGTTATTCTACCTTCGATCGAGAATTGCTGGTGGTGCACTTGGCTGTCCGTCACTTTCGCCATTTCTTAGAAGGTACGCCCTTCGTCATTCGCACAGACCACATGCCTCTTGTGCACGCCTTTACTCGTCAGTCTGACGCCTGGTCCGCCCGGCAACGCCGACATCTCTCCGCCGTGGCTGAATACAATTGCACCCTGCAATACGTCCCGGGGAAAATGAATCCCGTTGCTGATGCCCAGTCAAGAAACACGTTGGCTGCCGTTCAACTGGGATTGGATTACAACGCCCTGGCTGAAGCCCAACGACAGGATCCAGAGTATCAAGCATGTAGGACATCCTGCACGTCCCTCCGTTGGGAAGACTTCCCCCTCGAAGACTCCAACACCACCCTCCTCTGTGACGTCAGTATTGGTAGACCGCGACCTTGGATTCCTGCTCCCATGCGACGGCAGGTGTTTGATTTCAATCACGGCCTTTCACATCCCTCGTGCCGTTCTACTGCACAGCTGCTGAAGGAAAAGTTCATTTGGCACGGCATTTCTAGGGATGCTAAGGATTGGGTCCGCGCCTGTACTCCTTGCCAAACTTCCAAAGTACATCGACACACGGATTCAGGAGTGGGCACCTTTCCTCAACCTCAGCGTCGTTTCGCACACAACACATTCACGTCGACGTTGTAGGCCCCCTACCCACATCACAAGGACATCGTTACCTATTTACCATCATCGACCGCTCCACTCGTTGGCCTGAAGCCATTCCCATGGAAACTGCAACGTCCGCCTCATGTACATCTGCCTTACTCTCTGGATGGATTGCAAGATTAGGTATCCCTGAGCATATTACTTCCAACAGGGGAACCACTTTCACCTCTCAATTGTGGACATCATTAGCGAATCTCCTGGGCATCACCCTACATCAGACAAAGGCCTACAACCCCGCTGCCAATGGAATGGTTGCACGTTTTCATCACACCCTCAAAGCAGCTTTGATGTCCCGCTGCAAGGATTCCAACTGATTTACTCAGCTTCCCTGGGTCCTCCTGGGACTAAGGACCACTCCTAAAGACGCCCTTGACGTCTCGGCAGCTGAAAATGTGTATGGCGACCCATTGGTCGTCCCTGCCGAATTTTTTCCCTATACAATATCCTCCGACGATCTCCAGTCCATACGTCACATCGTGGGAAAATTTACTCCATGCCGACAGACTTACAAGCCCCCAGCGAAGCATCACATACCAACAGACTTGCACTCTGCAACGCACGTCTTCCTGCGCAACGACACTAGCAAGCCACCGCTAACGCCCCCTTACACGGGCCCTTTCCTTGTGATCCGCCGCATTCCGAAAGCATTCCTACTAAACATTCGTGGCAAAGAAGACTGGGTCTCCATTGATCGTCTAAAACCTGCTTATCTTCTGCCAGATGACCCGCATACAGTTCGCCTCTCTAGATCAGGGCGCCCTATCTAACATGTACAGTATGTCATTTTTAGGGGGGGAGCCATGTACCAACCGTGTGTCACACGATCGTACATAAGTAATTTTTTATATATTATGCTTGTGTCTTTGCTCTTCCCTCGCACTAAAAAGAACCAGAATAAACATGTCTGCGTTTCTCCTATGTAACATTGTCTGTTTCTCGAACATGTAATTTCCTGTTGCCTTGAGGTTTTGTATATAAAGGAGAGTGTTCTATAATAAATTAACTCAGTTTCTTTCACACTGCCTTTAAGTTCACAACCTTCTCTCGGCCGTCACAAACTCCTAAATCACTCACGTGTTTAAATGAATGAAATACCAAAAACAAAACGGCAGACGACCAAAATATGAATAAAAACTAAAAAGAAAAAAATACACTAGAAAATTAATTTCTACAGCTTAAATCTTAATTCCATACGCATACAATAAAAAACATATAGTATAGCTAGATAATATAAAAGCAACCATGCTTTAAAAGAATCCATCAAAAAAAAAAAAAAAATCGAAACTCTAAACCCAAAAATAAAATACAAAATGAAGTTAATAGAACAGGAAATGATAAAAAAAAGATTAAATAAAATTTATCATTGGCTGGAAATAAAAGTTATATCAATGATACACTAAAATTTTGATAGCTAAAATACTGGAATGCAAATGCTTATCATAAAGATTTCAACTCTTGTAAGAAGAGAAGTCAGATTTGACTAGCAAACGTCTTGTTTATGAAGTTGAATTTGAAAATTCGAAAAAAAAAAAAAATCAAAATTTAATAATAGATTCAGTGACTCAAAGAGCACACGCATTAATCAAGAAATAAGTATCAGAATAAATAATACTTCCATACGCAAATCCATCTTCAAAGGGATGAAATTGCAGGTTCCTTCTCACCAAAATTATTTTAAATGAGGATCTCCATAGAAATCTTGAAAAGAGAATATTTCTTTTTCGAGATAGTTAAAAAAACATTTGTGTTCAGCATTTGTAGGAATTTTGTTGGAAGTCACACATTGAATCCGTTCATTACTGATTCATTAATTAATGCTAATGATATTTTTACTGTTGATGGTGCTGCTGCTGAATTTCATATCATTACAGAGAAAAACCATTACACAAAAATTTTAATATTTGTAGTAAAAAGAGACTGTGAAATACGAAAGCGCTCCAAAGCAAATTACTCTATATAAAAAGCTACTGTACTATGGTAATGACTAAAAAGAGATTAAATTGCCGTAAGGTATAAAGCTTTTAGAGAGAGAGAGAGAGAGAGAGAGAGAGAGAGAGAGAGAGAGAGAGAGAGAGAGAGAGAGAGAGAGAGAGAGAGAGAATGAAAAAATAAAAATACCGATAATTGTTACATTCAAATTCTTGACATGTAAAACTGCTTGAAAAGAGAAATGATGATAGACATGAGGATGACAATTAGAGCTAGAATGACTATAAACCAAATAAACCAAATAAAAAGGAAAAAAATAATTTTTGTAACATTATTATTTATATTAAAATACTTCTGTCCTTCCCCGAAATATTAATTGCGACTTCTATCTGGTTTCCCTTCCTCTTGTTTTGTTGGTTTTTTTTTTATGGTTTTTATAGGAGATATTTTTTTTAATGTTACTATACTTAAAACATTTTACTTTTCTTTATTTCCTTTCCTCACTGGGCTATTTTCCCTGTTGGGGCCCCTGGGCTTATAGCATCCTGCTTTTCCAACTAGGGTTGTAGCTTAGCATTTAATAATAATAATAATAATAATAATAATAAAAACAATAATGTGGGTATCGGTAGCATTACTATTGGTTTCCTACTCATATCAACATATAAGAGCAACATCATTTTTGAAAACCGTCCGGGCGAGACCAGCAACAGATCTGACAGTAATAATTGCAAGCAAGAAGAATTTTGTAGAGAGAAACTGACGGAAAGGAGTGTAAAGGAGGGGGAGGGAATTGAGACTTATGATGGAAGGGAGAGAAGAAAGGAGGAGAAAGGAGAAATGAAGGGTGACGGGGAGAATAATGAGAATGAGTATGGGAAAGTAGACACGAGATATAAAAAGGTTTTTTTGATTAGTCGACTCGTGAAGAGAAGCGTCATAAAGGGAATGTAATCGATGAATGAAGTGTGAGGAAAGAAGAGGGTGAGACGGAAGGAAACGCCTTGGTTGGGGGAGGGGGGGGGGGGGGGTTGCCTAAGCGAACGGAATCAAATGAAAGACGATTCAGTTATAAGAATATACAAACGAATCGATAATTTTTAACATCA
>NC_090725.1:71310896-71313396 GCF_036898095.1 Palaemon carinicauda
AAGATAAGTTTAGTTGTAAAAAAAAAAAATAGTTTATTTCTACTGCCAACCAAGTAACCCAAGTGATTTTCAAAATAGTCCTAAAATATCTACAATTGCAGATCATTTTAATCAAACTTGAATTCTTCAGAGATTGTGCATGATTATGTCAGCAAATATGTTTGTGTATATATGTGTATGTGGATATATATAAACATATACCTAATCAATTTTCTCGTTACAATCTTCAAAGGATCTTTGAGATATTGAAATATTTTCCTTTTCTTTTTATCTTTTCTTGAAGCCTTCCATATATCTTCGTTAAATTAATTGGTCGCAATTTTTAACTTTATCTTCTTATAAACATAGCATTGTAAAACTAACGTAAACCAGCAATCACATGATATACCCAAAGATTTGGCGAAGCAGTACAATAGGGAAACAATATATTAAATCAGAAATTTGCCGTTCGTTTTAACAGTCTCAAACCGGAGAAAGTGAAGAAACTACTTATATAAGATTAATTTTCTTTTAGGAAACACATAGATGTATATATATATATATATATATATATATATATATATATATATATATATATATATATATATATATATATATATATATACTTTATATATATACTTTATATACATATATATATATATATATATATATATATATATATATATATATAAAGTATATATATATATATATATATATATATATATATATATATATATATACTTTATATATATATATATATATATATACATATATATATATATATATATATATATATATACACTCACACTTACAATGTACATAAATACCTTTAATCATTACGCTGTTTCCCTCTGACATGTGAATGACAGGAAAAGTAAAACATTTAACTCTATCAATTGCAGACTATTTTCAAATTGCATAGCTCGATAAACGTTTCTCTGTTTCAAAACAGTTTCCACTTAGCTGAAATGTAGTTATCTACACTCTCCAATTTCCAAACAAATATTTTGCCACTAAACCGTCCCACCAAGAATTTGTTCTTTCACCAGACGTTCTGCCTGAGATCATTCCTCAAATATTCTCCAAGAACGAGTCCCGAGGATTGATTGATTGATTTAAAGTTTTCAGGCATCCTGACATCTAAGGTCATTGACGCTGATAACATTTAATTTATGTATACAAAAATAAAAAATAAAATCAAATAAAAAATAAAAGAGTATTCAATTAAAATCATAAAAGTTGAATGTCATAAAAGTTAAATAGTTTTCAGAAGACCTGCTTCTGAAATAAATCTAAAAATGCCACTTGCATAGTAGGACACATCATTTCCAAGAATCTTGGCAAGGATGAGTCCCGAGGAACTGTGTGGAATATTTCTTAAGAGGAACCAACTACTTTTCAGTTGAAAGCGATGATGCTACACAGAAAAATCCTGATACAGGCTGCAGTCATGCACAAACAGACAGATAAACTAATTTCGAAGGGATTTGCCCTTCTGGGTATTCTGTCTACAGGTCAATCGTTCGCATCGGTACGCTCACTTTGTCACGAGACTTGAAATCTCAGATCTTTTATTATTCCCATAATTCCACTTTTTTCGATTATATAAGAGTTAGTCATAAACTAATCTCAAAACATAATATCCCTGCTAATACACTAATTTTACATTTTGAAGAATAGGGCCTTATGTGTGTGTATGTATGTATGTGTATATATATATATATATATATATATATATATATATATATATATATATATATATATATATATACACAGTATATATATATATATATATAAATACACAAAGAATATTTTTGGGGAAAATGAAATATGTCTAATGAGTAGTGGTAAAATTACGTTTAGTATAATAAGAATTTGGTGCGTTATCCAAGACTACCCCACTTATGGTTCTTCACTCCTTTGTACCAACCGTGTGTCACACGATCATACATAGTAACGACATTTCATTTTTTGTATATATTATGCTTGTATCTTTGCTCTCCCCTCGCACTGGTAGGGACCTGAAATAACATGTCTGTTTTTCTCACCGTTAACTGTTAACCGGTGCGGTTGTCAGTTGAACATGAAATTGCCTAATATGTTTTTTATGCCCTTTTTTGCCTGGAGTTTATGAATATATAAACGGATGTTCTGTAATAAAGTTACTCAGTTGCTTTCATCCTGCCTCTAAGTAACAACCTTCTCTCGGCTCGTCACATTTTGATATTTAAAACGATATATGAACTAATCATGATAAAGAAATTGAATATCCCTAATACATTTTGAAAACTCTCTATCACTTAGGAGTGAGTGAAAATCGATATCAAACAGTTGTCGAACTGTTGATAAAATATTACTGCCAATGATAAACGTTTATAACATAAGTTGGAAACCAAACAAAAACAATAGCACAAAAAGATAGAATTGTGTAAATGTTATCTTCCCAATTCAACGTCTACTCATCTTCTACAGATAACACCTGTAATAAAACTAGAATAATAACAAACCTGATAGGCTCACC
>NC_090725.1:71315896-71325896 GCF_036898095.1 Palaemon carinicauda
TTCAAGTAAAACTATACCACACACAACTCCCTAGTCACACAAACATGTGGGGAAACATACCTGCACTATGCATGGTTTGCATTCGCGTTTTCATAAGGTACCCTGACACATGCACGACTTTATGCCACGAATTTGTCGTGGCAAGTCGTGACATTTTGTGGCACGAACTGGAAGATCAAAAAAGAAAAAAAAAAATTACCTCAGAATCGCAGCTGACCTGTCCACATTGACACGAACTGGCACGAGGAGTTCACGACGAGTTCACGCATAGTTTGCGCATAGTTTGCGCACTTCCCGTATCGTCCCGACGAGTTCACGAACAGTTCGCGCATAGTTCACGACCTGGTCACGAAATTTTGTCGTGACCAAAATTTTGAACATTTCAAAATTCTCGTCACGACATACCACGATGTCACGACGGGTTTACGAACACTTCACGCCAGTTCACGACAAGTTCACGCCAGTTCACGACGAGTTCAAGCCAGTTTACGACTCGAGTCGTGAAAATGCGTGCCACCAATTTGTGTAAGTGTCATCCTGGCTATAGATATATGTATTATTGGGTATGTCTTCTCTTGTCTGAATCACTAATATTTAAGGAAAACTAGACAGTAACAACGATTCTAGTTTAACGTTTTCGACACGTTAGCACCGCCAGAAAACCATTATGGCACAAAAAGGCTTATTATGCTATTGACCCATCTAACAAATGTAATGATAATGTTTAGGGGACCTACGAGTGCAAAACTCTTTCATATGTCGTGTAGGTATCTGTCGAGCTTAACAAGAGAAATGCCAATCCCACCCAGGAAATGAACCGCTTCAAAAGACAGGTACTTGCTAGCCTTGTGATTGACTAAAAATACTGCCCTTTGAGTTCCAAAGGTTATTTGGTCCTTCCCCAGGTAGAAACTGTTTTGGTTATTAGGATACATCACTGTTTGTTCAATGCCCACCATCCTATTTTCTTTTTTCTTTGATACATTTATTCAGTTGATACTGATTTGATCTTGCACGATGACGTTTGACCATCCTTCCTAACTCCCATTTCTAGTTCTGACTATGGTTCGTGGAAAGGCATACCATGTTCTAGAACTGTAATTATTCTAACCTTAGTTAAAACGCAATCCAAGCTATCATGGCGTTACTGCTAGATGTCCCGATCTTTGGTATATCAGAATGGTAGAATTATCTCCAGTAAAAACATTAAAAATCAAGAACAAGAGGCATACGTTTCGAAGAGTCCTTCAGGATCAATGTTGAAAGCTCTCTAAATATGGTTATTCAGCATTACAGTAATCGACCGAAGAAATAGAAAAAACAGAAAATTAAATCAACTATGCTCATTACAATAATGAACAATACTTAAAGCTCACCAATTTAATAATGTGCTAAATAAAAGTTAATAGTTTATTAAAAACGTTTTCTTCTTCAGCAGAGCAGTATAATTTGATAAGGACTCTGAAATGAAATTAAGTATCGAATAATTACAGTCGAATTATGAATTCAAAATAGTACTTTTCTATAAACTTCAATAAAGATTAACATACAGGGAAAACAAAATAAACATTAAGGAGTTTTTCTTTCTTGAAGAAATAAAAGAGTATAAGCTTATAATAATTCGGATCTAGTACACAAATACACAAATACACACGAATGCAATTAACTATATGGTACAAAAGCAAAACAAACAAAAGTTTATATACAAAAAAGCTTATAAATTTCTCCCTACACACGATGTGTAATAGCGGTTATTAAATAAACATAATAAATACAAACTGGAAGTAATCATAAAAGTCTAAATACGCATCTAAAAGACTTAAGAGATGAAGGCCAGCCACCTATATAGTAATTTCAGCTCTTTTAGGATGCTATCTTTACAGTAATGAAAGATATCTAAGTTGGTGCTGGACTTCCTTAGAGACACACTGAGTAAAATACAATAGGAAGACCTCTTAATATAACTGAATCTCCAGGGCACAAGTGGTTTTCCGCCATTAAGATACATCAGAACCAGGCTTCTCTATGAAAAGGACTTTCCCATTATTAATAGGACTTGAGAAAAAGAAAGGTCACACCAGGTCACACTTTCCCATTCTCGGTCTTAATTCTCCTTCACGGCCATTATATATATATATATATATATATATATATATATATATATATATATATATATATGTATAATTTTCATGCTCACATTTACATATTCAGAAACATACACAAGCATATATTTGTGAATATATATATATATAAATATATATATATATATATATATATATATATATATATATATATATATACGGATTTTGAGCGAAGCGAAAAATCTATTTTTGGGTGAGATAGCCATGGCATCCTGATGGAAGGTTCCTTTTTGGTAGCTTCCTTGGGTATAAAACTACTAAGATATTCCCAGAGAATTTAACCACAGGTTATCACAGAATTCTAACTTCTGGAGCGAGTATCCCAAAGGTTTCCCTTTAAGACATCGTATATCAACAGGGGACGCATGTCTGAACGCGCCACATAGCTATCTACACCCCGAACAGAGTTAATGCTTCGGTGTGTAAGGGTTGAGAATAGCTGGGAGCCGTTCCATAGCTAATCTCATTCGTGGCTACTACTGATACTCGAGACGTAAACAAACGGGCGCCATTGCTCAAATGATGTCACGCCCGTCTTCATCCTGAAGCCAGTTGCTTGCCCATCACCATGATACAGTAGAACAGGGTGGGATCTAAAACTGGACGAAGTAGCAGGGAGGGTCCATCAGGACGCCATGGCTATCTCACCCAAAAATAGATTTTTCGCTTCGCTCAAAATCCGTTTTTTGGGCTCAAGCCATGGCGTCCTGATGGAAGAATACCAGAGAATCAATGTATCGTGGTAGATTTTCCCCTAATAGTAAGTGCCAAGGCATTGACAAAACAGCATAGTAATCTTTGATAAAGAACCATAGGGAAGAAGCATCCTGCCCCCCTTGGCAGTGAAGTTCCCATGGGCCATGCCGACGTCAAAGTGGTATTGAAGGGCTATTCATCCTGATAGAAGAACTTGAAGAACTTGGAGATGAAGCCGAATGTTTGGTATTTGTATAGGAACATTCTGAAAATTAGACCAGTGGTGGTTGGGCACTGTGTATTGAGAATGATGGTTCATCTCCCGGGTATTAAAAGTAAGTATTCGTGTTGGAACCTTACATAATCAGAGTGAATATAAATTAAGAGTTAGCATCTTAATTTCTTCATAACCATAAGGAAAAGGGGGAATAATAAAACTATGACAGGCATGTATTTCATAGTAAGTAGGAGCTGATTGAGACGCACAGGTAATAAAATAGAAATTTTATTTCACAAATGCAGAAATTAAATAATTTACAGCAGAAAGTAAAATTCTTTTACAGTAATTATAATGTACATAGTAATAAAGACTTGCTCTTGAATCTGAAAAGGAATTTCAAGTTTATTAGTAGGCACTCGTTCTCGAGGAACGCAAGTCTTTGATAAAACACATCATGCTCAGGGCATGCGGCACTTGTGTGACAACTATGACATTTCACCTGGGATAAGAACAGTTATAAAAGCACTAAGTGTTTTCGACATCACTATGAATCGCTCGAGGGTCAACATAGGCACCCGAAGAGTTAGAGTCCCAAGTAACTCACTGTTCTACGCAGAGTTAGGTGCAGGTTTCATAACACTACCTGCGGCTACCACAAAATGTTTGACTTCGTGCACTTGTTTCGCATAATGTTTAAAGAAAACTCGCGAGGACTTCCAACCCGTGAAGTTTTTAAGGCTTTCAAAGTCCATACTCTGAAAGAAATTCAGAGATGATGCCACTTTTCCAGGATCATGACCAGCGGGTGTACTGTTAGGATCCGCTCTGCGAATGAAGTAGGTGATTTTCGCTCTTAATTGTTTCAGTGACAGGTCGCTGCCCGATGTTTCTCCTTTGAAGAGTTGGCCTCCACCAAAGTTTGAAGTTCTGCGAAGATAGACCTTGAGGCTCTCTACTGGACATAGAGAGGCATCCTCCTTCAGGGGCATATTCTCCAAGGGCCCCATCTTTTGGTGGGTAATTCATTTTTGGCGAGAAACGTCGGATCAGGGGAGAGGGTAACTTCTCCTGTATCGGTAAACAGGATGTGTCCATCTTCTCTTGATAATGCCACTATTTCGCTGACTCGAGCTCCTGAGTCAGATCCTTGAGAGGGCATGAATCATTGTCCAAGTTGGAGGCGAAATGGAGCACCTTGTCTAGTGACCAGGAGATCGGTTTCGGTGGGGGTGCTGGGCGTAGGCGAGCACATGCTTTCGGTAGTTTGTTGAAGATGTCGCTGGACAGATCAATTTGGAAAGCATATAGAATTGGTCTGGTCAAGGCCGATTTGCAGGTTAATATCGTATTGGCTGCTAATCCCTGTCCATGAAGGTGAATAAAGAAGGACATGCAGAAATCAATCGTGATTTCTTTAGGATTTTTTGTCTTGACGAAGGAGACCCATTTCCTCCAGGATGATTCATATTGCCGTCTTGTGGATTCGGTCTTGTATTCCTCTAGGAAGTCCAGACTTTTCTTCGAGATTCCAAACCTCTTCTTTGCGGCTAGGGAGAGAAAATCATGAGATGAAGGTCCTTGATTTTCGATGATGAAGCGAAGACAGTCGACTTCTGTACTTGTTGAGAGAGAACTGGGCCCGGGAGAGGGATCAGCTTGGGCTGCAGTTCCAGGACCAGGGGGTACCAGTTGCTCCGAGGCCACTTGGGAGCCACTAGGGCCGCTGTCCCTTTGAAGGTTCTCAGTTTGGAGAGGACTTTCAGCAGAAGGTTGGTGGGGGGGAACAGGTAGATCTTGGACCATCTGTTCCAATCCAGTGACATGGCATCCACTGTTTCTGCTCTGGGGTCCTCGTACGGGGCCACATACCGAGGAAGCTGATTGTTGTCGCTCGTTGCAAAGAGATCTATCTGAAGTTCTGGGACTTGGTGAGAGATGAAGGAGAACGATCTTGCGTCTAGAGACCATTCCGACTCTATCGGGTTTGTCCGAGATAGAGCATCCGCTGTCACGTTGCGGAATCCTTGTAGGTGAACTGCAGACAGGTGCCACTTCTTCTTCTCTGCCAGACGGAAGATTGGGAGAAGCACCTGATTTATCTGGGGCGATCTTGAGCCTTGGCGATTGAGACAACGAACTACCACCGAGTTGTCTAGGGTTAGACGGATGTGGATCGAGGGCGGCGGGGATAACTTCTTCAGGGTTAGAAGGACCGCCATGGCCTCCAAGATGTTTATGTGGAACGTCTTGAACAGGGGAGACCAGGTGCCTTGAGCCTGTTTTTGGTGGGAGTGACCTCCCCAACCCTCCAGCGAAGCGTCCGTGTGGATGTTGAGTGATGGAGGAGGGTGTTGGAGAGGAATGGACCTTTTCAGGGCCTTTGCTTCTGACCACGGCTTTAGGAGAAGTCGCAGTCTGTTTGGAAGCCGTCTCTTGAGGTCTCTTCGAGCGATGGATGCCGAACGTCTCCAGACTCCCGCGGCATCCTTTAGCTGTGCGCGAAGCACTGGGTTTGTCACTGAGGCGAACTGTAGAGAGCCTAGAACTCGTTCCTGCTGGCGTCTTGAAATGCGATTGGATTTCAGCAGTCGCTTGACAGACCCTGCTATTTCCTTCCTTTTCTTCTGGGGGATGGAAAGGCGGTGTGACTGAAGGTTCCATTGGATTCCCAACCGCTGGAACTTCTGAGCTGGAGAGAGGCGAGATTTTTTCTCGTTGATCTTGAATCCCAGGTGTTCTAGGTACTGGGTGACTTTGTTGCAAGATTTTACACAATCTTCGGGCGATGGAGCCCAGACTAGCCAGTCGTCGAGGTAGACCATCACCTGGACGTTTCGTAGGCGGAGCTGTTGTACTATGGCATCCGCCAGCTTTGTGAAGATCCGAGGGGCCACGTTGAGGCCGAAGGGCATGGCCCGGAAGGCGTAGCATTTCCTTTGGAGTCGAAATCCTAGGTAGGAGGAAGCGTGATGGTTCATTGGAACGTGCCAGTAGGCATCCGCCAGGTCTATGGAGACCGTGTAGGAACCTCGAGGCAGAAGGGTCCTTATCTGTTGAAGAGTCAGCATCTTGAACTTGTCGTTCGCTATGAACTTGTTGAGGGGGGATAAGTCCAGAATGACTCTGAGTTTGTCTGAGTCTTTCTTGGGGACACAAAACAGTCTCCCTTGGAACCTGGTGAACTTTACCTTCCTTATCACCTTCTTGTTCAAGAGATCTAGGACATATTCTTCCAGAAGAGGGGTTGATTGTTGGAAGAATTGCTGGAAGATTGGGGGTGGTTGAGTCCAACTCCAGCCTAGACCCTTCTTGACGATGCTGTGTGCCCAGGGATCGAAGGTCCAACGATCCTGGAATTGGCGGAGTCTTCCTCCCACCGGAAGCACTTCATTGCTTCTGGTGTCCCGAGGGCTTGCTGCCTCGGCCGCTAGCTCCCTTTCCTCCTCTGCCTCTGGAGGGACGGCGAGAAGCGTCTTTGCTTGCACCTCTGTATGAGCCTCTACCTTTGGGACGAAAGGTAGTTGACTGTTGCTCGAAAGCAGGGGTGAAGACCGGTGACTGTGACAACACCGGTTGGGGGACCAATTGAAAGGTCTGTTGTGGCTGGGCAACCACTTGGGAGGTAGCGGGTCCCGGAAACTGACGTCTTTGTTGACGTTGCTGGGGTTTCTGTTTTTGGGATTTCCTCTTAGGTTGAGGTCCGTCGTCCTGAGAGGGTTTCCTTTTCCTGGACATGCCCCACTTGTGGAGAAGGTTCCTATTCTCCGTGGCGGCTCTGTCGGTGATTTCCTTCACGAGGTCAGAAGGAAAGAGGTGTTTACCCCAGATGTTGGAGGAAATCAGCCTCCGGGGTTCGTGTTTCACGGTGGCACCTGCAAACACGAATTCACGACAGGCTCTCCGAGCCTTTATGAAGTGGTACAAGTCCTTCATCACGGTCATCATGTGGGATTTGGAGAGTACCATGTAGTGGTCTGGTACTCTGGTGTCACAGGCCATAATTTCAAGTTGGACTTGATGAGATAAGGATGCTGCGAGCCTCTCCTTCGTATCTTGTTCCCGACGAAGGAGGTGATCGTTGAGCTTAGGGAGGTCTTCATTAAACTGACGTCCGGCGACGTCAGGATCTAGCTTTCCCACGACGAAAGTATGCTGGACATCCTTCCAGTGTCGAGCGTCAGGGGGAGTTACTATGGAGAAGGGTCTGCACTCCTCCAGTGCAGGGCAGGCTTTCCCCTCTTCCGCAGCTTTAAGGCACGCAGTTAAGGCCTTTTCCAGGAATGGAAGAACCGCACTTTCAGGTGCGACATAAGTAGGGTGCTTCTTGCTCAGGGCCGGAAGCTTAGAGCAGGTAAAGCCCCTACTCTTGAATGTGGTGGCTAGCATAGCCTGGGCCTTTGCGAGATCGAACACTATCTCTTCCTTCGGTTCGGTCTCTTCCTTCGAGGCAGGTTCAGAACGCAGACGGACGTAGCAGTCCGGGTAGGCCTCAAAGTTTGGGAAGAACTCCACGTCTTCCAAGGGGACCGTGCCGATCTTATCGCTGATGAAGATCCTGCCGGTCGCGATAACCATATGCTCAGCATACCTCCACGGGTTGGCATGTGAGCAAGCGGGGAGATCCTTAACCGAAATCTTCTTCGGTTCTCTGGATCCCATCATGGACCTGATGAACTCCTGATTCTCCTTCAACCTGTCGTCCATGACGGCTCTAATCAGTCGGATCATTTCTTGAGTGGAAGAAGAGGGATCCGGGGTCGAGGAGGTAGACGGAATAGACACTTCCGTCGGTGTAGGAGTAGGAGCGGGGATGGAAGGAGGAGCGACCTCTTGCTCCGACTCGGCGTATTCCACCTTGTCTTCGTCATCTTCGGCTCCTTGAGCCATAAGCGTCTTCTCCGTGTCTTCCGAGACATCAGACATTTGTTCGTCATCTTCGGAATCCAGGCGGCACTCGTGCATGGACTGAGCCATGACAACATCAGGTTCCACTGTAATTTGGACAGTGGGAATCACGTCTTTGGGTACCACTGAATCAGGGGAGACCTTAGGGAACAGGAGTGACCTCAATTCTTCGGTGGCCAGGTAAGGTCCGGTGGCATTTTTCTGGAAGCCACGCACCCACTTGCGTAGCTTTTCACGAGAAATGTCTCTGACCTCCGCTGAGGGAGGGTTATGGAAGGCGTCAACTAGGTGAGCCTGGCAGACCGTACAGTTCAGTGGATTCCAGAACTTCAGATCCCCTTTCTTGTCGGCACAAGGGGCGTGAGTCCTGCAAGCCGTATGCCCGTAAAACTGCGGGCGTTTCACAGCGCAGAAGGCGAAGTCACACTTCATCTGCTCCTCCTGTGGAAGAAAGAGAAAATGAGTATGGGGGAGTCATAAGAATGGCTCTTAAACTAAGTTAATATTAATTATTAATTATAACTTAATGAAGGGTGTGATGCATAGAGATTGAAATAGTAAAGGAGAACATACTCCATGCATCTCGCCCGGCTGGTTACCGTAAGCTTTGTCCTTGGATAATCCGAGAGGCCGAAGGCACCGGATAGTATTCCTTAGAGTTCCATAGGGCAATGGAATTCCGTGGAAAAACCAAGGGTAAGATTGGGACCGAGATCATTCGGTCCCAAGCTAGGGGCTAGAGGGCCTCCTTTTAAGGTAACTGCTTCCGGCAACCAGCCGCGCTAAGATGCACGCAGCATGCTGGAATTTAGAAGAATGCAAAGAGACAGCATGATCACTAACAGAACAGTACCAAGGTATTGATCTTAAGAGTGGAAACAGCCCATCTGTTTGCGGTATAGGGCTATCAGTATCATATGATAGCTAGAAGAAGGGAGTGCAAGTATTCTTGACGCCTCCGGGGGTTTTCCGGCAAACCGCCGGCATGCCGGAGGTCGCTCCGGCAGAGTTTCTGGCATTAAGACAGACAATATTTAAGTCAAGGGTATACCAGGGTGGCGGCCGCCGGCACGCCGGCAGGGGAGCGGCGGCTCCGGCAGTCGGAGGATGCCGGCTTGGTGACTGGGACAAGGATGTTTATAGCGGAACCGGGTTGCCGGCAGTAGATGCCGGCACTCCGGCGGCCGACCGGCGAGCGGACGACAAGCTAGGAGGGAGGAGAGCCACCGGTAGGAGCCGGCGGCAGTCGGCAGTCCCCCGGCACACAGGGGGCTGGCGGCATAAGGGTAGGGAGAGTCACCAAGGTAGGAGGCGGGTATCGCCGACAGTGGAGGCGGCAAGGGACCAGCACCCGGATAGTGAGAGAGACAGGGGGGGAGGGATGCAGGAAGTTCAGTCATGGACTCCGGACATCCCCCCTCCTGAGAGGGTGTACCCATGATAGAGGCAGGCTCTATCATCCAGGAGCAGGGGTCACTGAGGACCGGGAGCTAGGTAGCCCAAGGGAGGGCTAGGGGACACCCAAAGAGGGGAGACCCCCATATGCAGAACACATCTAGAGACTAACCCCATAGGACACTATGAAGGGTATATGTACCAGAGCGAACTGCACATGGAAGCTCGGGTAGCCCTACTACTCCACCCTAAGGAGGAGTTGTAGGACAGGGGACAGATGGGTATAGACTAACCTAAGTATAGGCTAGGCTATACAAGAGATAGGTGGGGAGGGGAGTAGAGAGAAGTCTTCCAAGGAAGGGTTTCTGTACCAGAGCGGCCACTAGGGAAAGGGAGGACACTCCCTAACCTAAGATAAGGCAGACCGGCTGAAACGGTGCATGGGTACAGTTTCAGCAGGGAACAGAGAAACCTTCCTAACCTAACCTAGAGCAGGGCTAATAGTCCTGAACTAGGAAAGGTAGAAGACATATCGCTATCGCAGGATAGTCATAGACTAATCCTAGCCATAGAGGTAGGGCTAGCCTAACCTCACTCTCGGACGCAACCCTAAGGGGGGTTCATTCCCATAGGGAGGACTGAG
>NC_090725.1:71330896-71333396 GCF_036898095.1 Palaemon carinicauda
CTATTCAGCTGCACCATTTTCAAAAGAAGGAAAACAAACGTGAAAGGCAAAAAGGTAACGAAAATTTAATGTACCATATTTGGATCACTAAAATTTTCTTACGATACAATTACGATATTTAAAAGAAAGTAAGGAGTGATAGCGCCTACATCACACGTTCTAAACAATAAATTGTTTCATCGATAGAGAGAGAGAGAGAGAGAGAGAGAGAGAGAGAGAGAGAGAGAGAGAGAGAGAGAGAGAGAGAGAGAGTTGCTCAGTTGTCACGCAACGTGTAATGAAGTCTATCAAATCATGGTTATATATTTTCAAAAACATCACAACGGTCTCATTCAAACTATTTCTGCTAAAATAAAGTTCTGTTGTTGTTTATTTTTAAGAATATGATTTTCATGGCACATCACACCATCAAAACATCACATGTGTTTGGTCTTTATACTTCTATTGTCCTAGATTAAACAATTGCCCAAAACAGGGTAGGAGTGATTTGTCTGAAGGTATTTGATGTTTGTATATAAATGTTTTCGTATAGCATAAATGCGTTTAATAAAAATGGAAAGAGCTCGTGCAAAGTTTATAACAGAAGCCACTCAAAGATCAAAAACCAATTTATTAAGATCATTCTGCAATAGGATGCAATATAAGTCTCAATAGCAATGTTGTTAAACATCTGATGGAGCTAATGAGATTTAGGCGAAAAAGTCACTCTCTAGGGCACTTTCAGCCATTCATCCTTTTAAAGCACTAGGTTAAGATTCATAGTGAAAGTCTCATTTTAAAAAAATCACTGGTTACCTCACTCATAATAAAAGGACTACACAATAGGGAAAGAGTTACCCCTGCACTAATTAAATTACACTGGCTGCCGTTAAAAGCGAGATTTGAATACAAGCTACTCTTACTAACGTTTAAGATACTGAACCAAAATGAACCAAAATATCTAAAAGAATACATGAATAAACTAGAACTAGAAACAAATGTTAACACAAGACACATGAGTGACAAACATAGGCTATCTGAACCAAGACCAAATAGTAAATTTGGTGAAAGGGCTTTTAGCTACTGTGCGCCTAGACATTATGATAAACTGCCAACTGAAATGAAGGACCTAAAGGGAGCAATTGGATTTAAGAAGAAACTAAAGACATTACTTTTCACAAAATCATATAATTTGGAAGATGCTACAATCAAAGAATTGTATAAGTTATAATGAAAATGTTTCGTTAGATTAGATGATTAAAATGGACCCGCCCGAGAAGTTGTTCACTCGACTTCAGTGGAGGGTTGGATTTAAACCCAAAACAAGTAACAAGTCATATAGTGACAAATTCAAGTCAACCGATCCACTCTTCCGTTGGTGAACGTTCTTAGTAAAGAGTACTTAACACTCTCTACGACAAGAATGCTATGGACCGAGTGTCGCGGACCATTGAATTTCAATGTAAATCTTAACCTGCCATGCAATGGGGGAGCTCTTTGGAATGGCATATGGCATAAACATTCTCTATTCAAACACAAATAAATTTTACTTGTATACCGGAAAGGTTTCGTCCAAACAATATAAATAAAGTATGTATATATATACATATATATACATAAGTGTATATATATATATATATATATATATATATATATATATATATATATATATATATATATATATATATATATATATATATAATATATACATAGGTGTATTTATATATATATATATATATATATATATATATATATATATATATATATATATATATATATAGATATAGATACAAATATACATATATATATGTATATATATACATATATATATACATATATATATATATATATATATATATATATATATATATATATATATGCATACCTGAAGACCAAACCAAACAAAATGATAAACAGATAAGATTGGCTAGATTTTCCACAACTAATGAAATATAATTTCAATTATAAAGACCCTATCCAATTTCTCCATAACAAAGAACAGAGCAAGGATTTAATCAAATATTATTATCATTGCAATGCCTGCACCAGTATGTACAGGTAGATACTTTGATAACAAAAATAAAGATTTTCAGTATGATATCCTGATGATTCTTTAGAATATACAAGTAGGCTACTATATTCTAATTCAGAAATTTATAACTGTACATTACAAACACAAAATACATATGTGTTTATCACTTAGCAATACCAAAGGAAAATTCATAATTAAATGATTATTTATAACCTTAGCGACACGAAATTCATAGATCCTCAGCGGAACCGTAGTTCATCATCATATCTAAAATGTGCAGCTCTCTTTTAGTTACCAATTATATTCCTATACTAGGTTGATATCCCCTATATAATAAAGTGTCTGGGTGTATGTGTGTGTGTGTATATATATATATATATATATATATATATATATATATATATATATATATATATATATACATATACATATATATATACATATATATATATATATATAAATGTATATATAAATATATATATATATATA
>NC_090725.1:71343396-71355601 GCF_036898095.1 Palaemon carinicauda
TTACAGCCAACACAAAAGGAGACATACGGCACTCCTCAATTAATTTCTAGTCTTCGACCCTCACAACAATCATCACTTTGGAGAAAACGAAGTGAAGATTTTGAGACATGTACTATAGTCCATTTCTTTTAGCGATGCATATTTGCACCGACTCGCAGCGGTGCCCTTTTAGCTCGGAAAAGTTTCGTGATCGCTGATTGGTTGGAATGATCTCGTCCAACCAATCAGCGATCCGGAAACTTTTCCGAGCTAGAAGGGCACCGCTGCGAGTCGGTGCAAATATGCATCGCTAAAAGAAATGGACTATACATGTGCATGGAAAAGAGGCCCACCTTACATTATTGGAGTACATGAAGAAGCTGTTTATGGCTGTAGACACACTGTCTCCAAGCAGTGCAGATTGTGAGAAGGTTTACCCCCAATGAATAGTATTATAACACATTACTTAAGCAATCTGATAATCAAGAACGCAGCCAATCTCCTCTTCATCAGCGGTGTGTGAGTACCGTACAGACAGAGGTCGGAAGGATCCACTACCTTATTTGAAGACGAAGAGATGGCTGAGCAAGGAAGAAAAGCAACAAAAGGCATGGCTAGCCACTACACATAAGGGAATAAATACAACTACTACAGCCCTCTGTGGAAAATGAGAGGTAATTGTTATTTAAAAACAAAAATTTTGCCATAAATGATGTTATGTCTCTAAGTTATACATTATCCTACAGGTATCAAAGAGACGCACACAGGATGTTAGAGAGGTAGGACAGACTAATATTATGTGAGCGAGCCATGTGGCGTGAGCTATTTTAATTGGAGTACCATATACCTTCAAAAATCTAACCTTACTTTCACCCCTGCTTATCAGTGTTTTAGAGGTCCATGTATGCCATATACATTTAATTCCCTTCATTTTAAACTTCTCAGATAACTGCTTCAGCAGACAAACACGGTCGATGCAATTTCTTTCTTGCCAAAACCCTCACTATTCTTCCTCTCCCTCCCTCTGTCATTGCCTCACTTTCCTCATCAAAATCTATCATACACCTACCTCGTTATATCAAGATGTATTATACCCTAATAATACTTGCTGTCACCTACACCTTTATACAAAACAATAATCTTTGCCATTCCTTTTGGACTTTTCCTTTAGCCTTGAATACATAAAAAAAAAACTTTTCAGCCACTTAACCATACTGTTCTTTCCTCTAAGACACTAAAGGCTTGAATACACGTTCAAAAAAATCGTCAAAATTTTGATGCAAAATTTTGACAATTTTTTTGAACGTGTATGGGCCCCTTAACACGACCGCACATCCATAATCCCCACCAACCCCAGGCCACTTTCCAATTCTTCTACCTCTTAAGAACACTTCCATCAAACGTAATCTAACCCTTTTGAGTTTTGGACTTAATCAGCAAATCTTCAGATTGGTCACTTGAACGACATAAGATTGCATTAACACCTTAGAGTATCTCTCAACACCTATCTTTTATTTTGGGATCCATTTGCTCATTATCATTTCTTTCTCTATTTCAACACTCACTTTACTATTGAATACATTGCCATATCTTGGCCCAACCAAAATCATACATACACGCAAACTATATATATATATATATATATATATATATATATATATATATATATATATATATATATATATATATATATATATATATATATATATATATATACACAGTATATATATATATATATATATATATATATATATACTAGATATATATATATACTAGATATATATATATATATATATATATATATATATATATAGATAGATAGATAGATATATATATATATATATATATATATATATATATATATATATATATATATATATATATATATATATATAAGTTTGTGCGCGATATGCTCACAAATTTAAATTGCTAGTGTATGAAAGTATATTGGAAACTGTAATTTCAAATAACAAAATGAAATGTCGGGGTCATAGCCCTTCAAAATAACATTTTATCAGTGTAAATCGCGTTTTACCTATGCACAAATTATAGCCAAACCAAAAGATCATAGAATAATCAGGGAAACAAAGCGAAGACAAAGTGCATATAAAGACCTCCAGTATTTTCAGAGACCAAAAGCGAAAGAAGTATGCGGAATACTTTTGAATAATGTATCAGATAGAGCCATTGCAAATAAAGGTGGATCTCACGACTCTCTGAGGAACTGCAGCCCACAAAGCCTGATTCTAGATTCATCGAAAAAGGTCGCATGTCCCAGGAGCCTCAGCACAACCTCCAGCAAATCAAAGACGGAAATACAGACGCAAAGCCTCAAGGATCTCTCTCTCTCTCTCTCTCTCTCTCTCTCTCTCCTCTCTCTCTCTCTCTCTCTCTCTCTCTCTCTCTCTCCATTCTTCTAACCACATAAAATGTATAAATCCGGAACTTTTAATCTTTTAATATTCGCCTTGTTAGAGTAGCAATAAATTTAAATCATATGATAAAATAGAGCTGTAAATGAAATATGCCAGTTTGAGATGAACTTTATATATCTATATATATATATATATATATATATATATATATATATATATATATATATATATATATATATATATATATATATATATATATATATATATATATATATATATACACGGGAAAAGGTGACGGGAAACTCACCTACAGTAGTCAAGTATAAACTAAAGTGAACAGTGTAGTGTCAGGTTCTGAAAAGGAGCACACACGGCCCATATCACTTGTAATACATTACTTCCATTTAAAGTGAACCAACGCAAATATGATAAAACTGGGAATAAACATATTCATATCATGAGAGGGATAAACACATTCCTCCTCTAATTGTGCAAATCTCCTATAGGTAAAATATGACGTACTCAGTAGGAGGTAAATATATCAATACCTGGAATCATACAATCGTGCGTCTCATACGCAATCGATGAAGGGAAAAGAAATAAAGCTAATAATAATAATAATAATAATAATAATAGGGAAGTGGGGAATATGGGGAAAGGAAGAGTACCCCTGGATACAATCCAGTTAATAGCACAAAGGCAGGTACTCGGGATGGGAAAGATTAAGGAAATAGGGAGAAAGAGAAGTACAGGAGAAGAATAAAAGAGAGGGGCAGACCTGTATGCGAGTAAGGGTATATATAAGCAGATATGGGGTGGGTGTCTGGGGGGGGGGGGGCCTGCCTCGTACCAGGGTAAACGCAAGCACCCAATTAATAACAGTAATGAAGGAAAGATGAAATGGATGAGTAGGTAAGTAAGTGGGAGAGCTTACACAAGAGTAATCTCCGCAGACCCTCACGTGGCTAACAAACAAAATGAAAGACAAACAAACATATGCACTTTCGCAACTACTACCATTACTCCAGATTAGAAAGAGACAGCATTGCCACTTACCCAAAGTGACCCCTCTACCCTCATAGCCTATGAATTAGACTATCGTCCTTCTCCCTACTCAACTAGAGCCGAATTCACATTAAAACGCCTCCGGCGGAAAATACTACACTAAAGGTTTAACCTCAAGGAGAACGCGTAGGCCTGACAAAATGCGAGTATGGAGTCAGAGATTGGACCCACCAGGTAAATTTCTAACAGCAGGAATTTACCGTTATAACCCTAGCCTTGTTCACATTCAAAACCTTTCACTAGTTTCTGCAGTTTGTAATAATTATCAACAAACAATGTTATATTACCATCTGTAAATATCAATTATTATTATTACAAGCATGAGGAAAAAAAAAATTCTTTCAGCTTTGCACCTGCATCTGTTGTCCTTCTTTGACTTCTAATCCCGCTTGTGAGTTTTCGTGTCGAGGTGAAGGGTACAGATATAGAGAAGAAAAAGAAGATGGTCATCTTAAGCTTTTTTCACCATCGCTTAGAAAATATTCGGAGAGAGAGAGAGAGAGAGAGAGAGAGAGAGAGAGAGAGAGAGAGAGAGAGAGAGAGAGAGAGAGAGAATTTGGTAATAATGCTATATGGCGTCTTTTTTTAGGTCTGCGTACAACAGTTGAACGTGACGGGAAAAAAATATCGACTATGTGCGTTCCTAGTTATGCAACATTTGACAGCCTCTATAAAAACATGAGAGTACATACATACATACATATACCAAGGCACTTCCCCCAATTTTGGGGGGTAGCCGACATCAACATATGAAACAAAAACAAAAAAAGGGGACCTCTACTCTCTACGTTCCTCCAGCCTAACAAGGGACTCAACCGAGTTCAGCTGGTACTGCTAGGGTGCCACAGCCCACCCTCCCACATTATCCACCACAGATGAAGCTTCATAATGCTGAATCCCCTACTGCTGCTCTGCTGCTGCTGCTACTGCTACTGCTGCTATGAGAGTAGTTGAAGTAAAAAACATATTTGGAAGTACTGTAGACGACATGATAAAGCCTATTTCTTCCGCTAATCCTACAGGATAATTCAAAGGTTAGAGCCATGGATGGGACATCACAGGAAGATGAGTTTCGTTATAAGGATGAAGTTGATTTCTGCCGCAAGGTAACTAGTCCAAGTAAAGCAGAATTTTAAAATATATATGACTATAGAACATCTTACCCCGAACTGAACTTCAACAGAAATATTGGATATCGTGATAATTTTTATATAGGTTCAGGATTTTGACCAAATATTCATATAAACAAACAATTATAAACATTTCATTAAATATTTGGTACATAAACCCATGAGGATAAATGTCGAATGTCCTTAAATTTAACCAGTACTCCAGATTGCTGGGCTAAATTCTTACGAAATTACGTTGACAAAAAGAATGTTGGAACTGCATATGTAAAGAAAAACATATTAATGCTATAAACCCAATAATGAAAAGCCTCTAAAATTCTACCCATTCACTAATGCAACCGTTTTAATTTAATATAAAATTGCTCTGTTCACAAAATAAAAAAATTCTACAAAACTAAGCACCTTACATGATTATGTATAAGCCTGTGCAATTCAGTGTTCACATAACGTGCGGGCAGACACACGTACGTAAAAAAAAAAAAAAAAAAAAAAAAAAAAAAAAAAAAAAAAAAAAAAAAAAAAAAAAAAAAAAAAAAAACGGGAACATTAACGAAAAATAAAGATCGAGGAGTTTAATTACTCAATTAACCGGTTAATGGATTTTTCGCGTCAGTAGAAAGCAAACGTCACTACACGTTTTCCATGTCATCTATCTCTTCAATTCTATATTTTCATTTATGACAAAATAGACGGTTTCGTTGGTTTTAGATAAACCTGATTCATTTCACCACGGGCTCTTGCCTACATGATAAGTATTGAGGGTTAAAAGAGGTTTGGGGTAAACCTTCAGCCTTTAACTTACCACCTAAGAATGTAGCATGGGTAGTTAAACTAGACAACAGCAAATATCGATTCACGTTAAACAATATTACAATGTCTCCTTTTGTTAACTATAATTTCAAATAATCTAAACCATCAGGATTAAATCAACCAACGAAGAACATAGCAATGGTAAATACTGACAATAGACAAAGGCAAATATCGATTTATGTTAAACAATCTTACAAGGTGTTCTTTTACCAACCATTATTTGAAATAGTCTGAACAATGTATCCTTATATCACCAATAAAAATCAAGAAAATATGTTTACTAAAAAAGACCTCTGACTGCCATCCGAGATATTAAATTTTTGTCTCCTCTTTCGTAAGAATTGCCTATCGATTAAATAATAAACAAGTGACGCTAAATATGAGTTTATTTAAACATAATAACTATTTAGTATTTTTAGATTCCATCAAAGAGCAGTATAATTCACTACATCTTATATATTATTTGATAACCTACAGAAATGGGGCCGTGGCAGATGTACTGTAAACGTCATGTGGCCCACGTCATGGTCGACAAATACCAATCTCTAATATCGCAAGAGGGTCTGCCCCTCTCTTTTATTCTTCTTCTGTACTTCTCTTTCTCCCTATTTCTTTAATCTTTCCCATCCCGAGTACCTATCTTTGAGCTATAAAGTGGATTGTATCCAGGGGTACTCTTCCTTTCCCCATTTTCCCCACTTCCCTATCCTTATTATTATTGTAATAATACATGGTCGACACACGTCATTCTGCACCTAGTTGCCAGGTCTAAATTTCTGTCCTCACCATGCCCAAAATTGAGATGACATTTCTCGGTATAAGGTAAGACAATAAAGCGGAGTAGATGCTTTAATCCATTTTTCTTAATTAGGCCGGTGTCTCAAACTCTCGTGGTATCGGTTTCAAATTAATCAGAAGCCTAGTTCATTAGTTGTATCAAAATAGGAGGGTGTTATGAGCATTGAAATAAATAGTAGGAGACATAATATCTAGAACAGTAAATGCACTTCTGAAATTATAGGAAACATAAACACCTAACGTTTGTAAAGCCAGAAACAAACACAATTGGTAGATTGTTGGCACTAGCCAATCACGCTCACATTCAATAGTTAAGCCAGAATATGGGTACTTAATCCTTTTCTTTAAATGATTGATCACACAAAGACACGCTGGGTATTGTACCAACCGTGTGTCACACGATCGTACATAAATTATTTTGTATATATTATGCTTGTATCTGCCCTCTTCCCTCTCACTAAAAAGAACCAGAATAAACATGTCTGCGTGTTTCCTCTCTAACATTGTCTGTTTCTCGAACATGAAAATTCCTGTTGCCTTGAGGTTTTGTATATAAAGGAGAGTGTTCTTTAATAAAGTTACTCAGTTGATTGCATCCTGCCTTTGAGTCATAACCTTGCTCTCGGCCGTCACGGTATACTTCAACGTCAACACGTGAATGGTGGCTGAAAGTTGAGACTGGAGGGTTTGTCGTGACGTAGTTACGCCGTCGAAGATGACTTTCAGCTAACAAGGTGCCGTGGCAAGTTCAAATGAGCCTGAACTTGCCAGGTCTCCCCTATACAAATTGCGACCGAACTTTTCGAAAAAACTTTGATCATTGGTCCGAGATCAGGGTCCAGTGTATCGGATTCACAGGAAAGTTCTTGGAAACCACACAAGACCTCCTCAAAAAAAAACTTCGTCAAAACTTTTTAATTACTTACAAGGAAATTTTTAGCCCATTCTTTCTATCGCTGAGGATCAAAGCTATATTAGAGTTGCATCTACTCTGCTTAAAACTTCCATGAGAGAGAGAGAGAGAGAGAGAGAGAGAGAGAGAGAGAGAGAGAGAGAGAGAGAGAGAGAGAGAGAGAGAGAGAGTCAAAAAACCTTTATTCCATTATTAAATGGTTATTATTTATTTCGATACTTTATTTGCAACGTCCTTAAGGGTATGTAAAATCAGTAATTTTTTCAATGGAAAAAAGGGGCAAAGAATACACTAGAGAGAGAGAGAGAGAGAGAGAGAGAGAGAGAGAGAGAGAGAGAGAGAGAGAGAGAGAGAGAGAGAGAGAGAGAGAGAGAGAGCAATTTAAAAATTAGTAAATTAGTCTAAGCTTACACAAAATTGATTTCATAATCTTTAGCCCATTCTTTCTATCGCTGAGGGTCAAAGCTATATTAGAGTTGCATCTACTCTGCTTAATACTTCCATGAGAGAGAGAGAGAGAGAGAGAGAGAGAGAGAGAGAGAGAGAGGAGAGAGAGAGAGAGAGAGAGAGAGAGAGAGCAATTTAAAAATTAGTCTAAGCTTACACAAAATTTATTTCATAATCTTCTCCAAACTAACACTAAATTATTCCGATAACATTATCTAAATCAACAAAATTCCTTCAAACCTTTTACATTAAGAAAGTTTATTCAATAACTTTGTCTTAATCAAAAAAAATTGATTCAACAACTTTGTGAATTGGCATAAAATTAATTTAATAAGTCATTCTAGCTCTGTGATTTAATTATGTTCATAACACTTCCTACAGGACTGGGTCAACATGACAATCATTTTTGTAATTTAAGATGAAAATCTACACTCTGGAAATTCAGCCAATGTGGAGTATAGGAAAGCTGAGAGAGAGAGAGAGAGAGAGAGAGAGAGAGAGAGAGAGAGAGAGAGAGAGAGAGAGAGATCAATATACCCTTAAACTAAGGGTATATTTCCATAACTTTTACCGGTATCAGTTCTTCGAAACAACAGATCAAGACACTGCAATAACTGGAGAACTGATAATTAAAGAACCTTGTGATTTTAGTAAGGGATTTCACCCTTACTATCCAACAAATGTGTTTTTGAACAGAATTCATCAAAGTTATTGCCAATTTGGTGTTATTCTCTATATACTTCAACATAACCAAAAAAAAAAAAAAAAAAACTGGCAAGCTCACAATAGGTAAAGTCTCGAAATCTAAATCTTTTTCGATTACACAAAGGTGCATAAAATACCGATTACATTCGAAGGCAACCGTGTTATCTCATACGAATGGGAAAAAAAGCAAATTCAGTAATTTTTTCAATGGAAAAAAAGGGGCAAAAGAATACACTGTAGAGGCCCAACTTATAATATGAATTTTCCTACAACCCTGCATTAGTATATAAACCAAATTTTACTGCTTGAATAGGGATGATAATATACACAACACATATATATATCTTTTTAAATATTTATAACACTTTACTTAAGCAATTTGAGGTATGACAGTTCAAGCATACATTAGACAAAGTGGGGAAACGTGGGACGCAAAACTAAAACACAAATATAACGTGAGAACGGAGGCATGGTAAATACTTTATCTATACACCTAAGGAACAATAACCTATTATAATTTATCTAGAATATAAGGATACACACACACACAAACACACACACACACACACATATATATATATATATATATATATATATTATATATATATATATATATATATATATATACATATATATATACATATATATATGCATATATATATAAACATATATATATATATATATATATATACATATACATATATATACATATATATATACATATATATATATGCATATATATATAAACATATATATATATATATATATATATATATATATATATATGCATATATATATAAACATATATATATATATATATATATATATATATATATATATATATATATATATATCCATTTACCGTTATAACCCTAGCCTTGTTCACATTCAAACCCTTTCACTAGTTTTTGCAGTTAGTAATAATTATCAACAAACAATGTTATATTACCATCAGTAAATATCAATTATTATTACAAGCATGAGGAAAAAAAAACATTTCTTTCAGCTTTGCACCTGCATCTGTTGTCCTTCTTTGACTTCTAGCATATAACTGATTTAATACGATTTCACAAACGGTATCACTAACGTGCTATTTCAAAATTATCGTTCCCGCCAGTGTAAAAGAAAGTCAACCCGGCCTATCTGAGATAAAAAAAAATAACTATCACGCAGGCAATGATAAATGAGAATTTAAACTGCAAATGCAAAAACTGTTCTACGTCTATCGCCATGTTAATTTATATATTAAATCAACCATATTTTCATGAACCGATTGCAGAGAACAGATAACTGGTTTGCTAAATGAAGAAAAACCGAGGAAAAAAGTTAAAAGGAATAAATAAGGCAAACCGAACTATTTGTTTTTATACCATTTCTTACTTTGCATAACTATTTTTTTTATTAATCCATAATTTCATTTAATTTTCATCTTAAAAAAATTATATGGTCCGAATGTACAAAACGTTAAAAGAAGGGCAATTTCGACATAAATATAGCGTTGCCATTCTTATCCTTTCCAAATGGTTCACATTTCCAGATATGTCTTATCGACTATAAGTCAATTTCTTTTAGCGATGCAGATTTGCACCGACTCACAGCGGTGCCCTTTTAGCTCGGAAAAGTTTCCTGATCGCTGATTGGTTAGAAAGTTTCCTGATCGTTGATTGGTTGGACGAGATAATTCTAACCAATCAGCGATCAGGAAACTTTTCCAAGCTAAAAGGGCACCGCTGCGAGTCGGTGCAAATCTGCCTCGATAAAAGAAATGGACTATAACTATAGCAGACCTAGGTAATCCCTAAATAGATTCGAAGGTATCCAGGCTTTCACGCCCGCTTGAGTTCCTCCAAAGTCCATTTGAAGGAAGGTATCCCTGTGAGAGTCAAGAGAGAGTGTCGGTGTCTTTGAGATATAATGTTACGGAACATTTAATGAGCCTCATTCCCAGGAATGACTTAAAGATGAGTGGTCAGGAATCAGAAAGCGATGGTCTGTGGCATTCCGGTGTCCGAAATAAGGAAACGACATGTCTGAGTCTCGTTTAATTCTGTGGCTACTTAAGGACAGATTTAAAGGTTTAAGGTTTAAAGGCCGCCCATGAATGGCAGAGGTAAGGGACAGTGACATTGCCCTATCAACCAGGACAATGCCCTAGAGACTGACCATATAAACATATGATCAGCGTCAAAGCCCTTCTCCACCCAAGCTAGTACCAAGGAGGGCCAGGTTAATGGCTGCTGATGACTCAGCAGATAGACCTATAGGCTCCCCCAAACCCCTAATCCTTAGTTCACAAGGATGGTGAGGTTGTAGCGACCAAAAAACTAACGAGTTTGAGCGGGACTCGAACCCCAGTCTGGCGATCACCAGTCAGGGACGTTATCACATTGCATATGGTCAAAGATTTCAATCGTACTTTACAGAGCTGTTTTTCAATTGTCAATTTGTTGTTCTCTGCATAATCATAACTGCCCAATTTTGTGCTTGCTAAAAAAATCCTGCAAGTATTTTCACCTGGTTCTGTCTTCTGCAACAATGGACAATTTCTCCGTGACTTGCAAAGTTTACCTATGATAATACAAAGCCAACAATCAAAAACCCCCCTTCATCACTTCTTCATTACATTATCATTATTATCCATATCATTATGTTGCAGCCATTAATAACTACTCAGATGAACAAGGGATATATAAAATAGCCTATCATAAAATATATTCTCAAATAGGAAAAATTCGCACAACCGAAGGTAAAAACAGGAAAATACGAATGAACATTTCATACAAATTAATATAAACTGAACAACATCAAATAATCATAAGAGTAAAAAGAAGGGACATGAAAATGGGAAGAAAATATTATGACAAGATGAATATGACCCTTTTTCAAGGAGCATTCAATCCTCTCTTAATTTACCAGTGTCAACATCATTACTGGCAAAAAGAAGACTACTCCATTCCTAAAGGAAAAAGAGTGAAAGACCTCTGGTGCTAGCTAGTATGGCATCAAAGCACCTTAACGGCATGCGACGGAGATGCCTCTGCACTCTTAGCCATACTGGAAGTTAATAGTTTACAGTTGTAAATTGAATGTTGGAAAGATGGAGTGTTACTAAGATGGAGTGATACACTACGGTCCAATGGAGATTTCAATTTAACAAATAATGACAAAATCTTTTTTTTTTTATTTTCCAGGCCATCAGTTGAGGACACTTTACGCTTGCAATAATCATACATACATATACCAAGGCACTTCCCCCAATTTTGGGGGGTAGCCGACATCAACAAATGAAACAAAAACAAAAAAGGGGACCTCTACTCTCTACGTTCCTCCCAAATGGACTGGAAAGTAAGACAGGCACAGGGAGAAGAGGAACGGTACAGAGAAAAGGGAAAAGATTCCAGGAGGAAAGTAGGTACAACTATTGGAAGAGCAGTAAAGCAGGTAATAATAATAATAATAATAATAATAATAATAATAATAATAATAATAATAATAATAATAATAATAATAATAATAATGACGTAGTAATAGAAATACTATATAAATTGCAATTTATATTTATACAATATTTTGGGTGCAACAATAATAGTATACGGTACTCCTCTTTTAGAACAATGTCTGTGCATCCCAGAACAGTGCATTAATTGCATTATATCTCCAAATTCTTAATCATTAAGTACAATGCATTTTCTAAATTAAAATATAGCTTAAACTAAAACTAACTGGTGAACAAAATGAAATTTCAATATATGGCATCATAAACAAAGGAACAAAGGTAAGATTTTTGAAATTACATTGAATTTTTATTGTTTGTTTAAACGTAATACCATGCAATTAGCCATATCTAGTCATGCAAATAACCAGGAATCGAATTCGAAAAAGTCAGCAAGTGTGAGACTGATCCACAGGGAAAGGATAGATGCGCAACAAAAAAATGAAAAAGTTGAAAAGAGCCAAGGGACAAAAGAAGAGGGTATAGAATT
>NC_090725.1:71356101-71358601 GCF_036898095.1 Palaemon carinicauda
GTACGTTTTTAACGTTTCGATTACACAACATTTCATGCATGTATATTGTACATATACACATACGAGTGTATACTACTTATGTATATAATCTATATACATTTGTGTGGGTGGGCTGTGGCCCCCCTAGCAGCACCAGCTGAACTCGGTTGAGTCCCTTGTCAGGCTGGGAGGAACGTAGAGAGTAGAGGTCCCCTTTTTGTTTTTGTTTCATTTGTTGATGTCGGCTACCCCCCCAAAATTGGGGGAAGTGCCTTGGTATATGTATGTATGTATTTGTGTGTATGGGCGTTACGTATGCACTGTATACACAAAATGTACAAGTATACTTTAATTTTTATATATGCTGTATAAATGTATATCAATATAAATTATACATATAGCAAACCAATATAATAACTTCTAATAAATGGTTATTGACCAAGAGACTATATTTGGCTCTTATGATAACGGTAATGAAAAAAAAAAAACCGAAGCGACCAACATCGCAAACACAAACGTAATATAATTCCCCCTTTTTGATCAGCGTAGTGCCTACTGACCTAATAAAACAGACAATGTTCTATATACATGAAATGAGAAAATGGGGGAGACTCTCGTAGAATCAAACTCCTGAATCATCCAAACGTTTCACATTCATCTTTTGCGTATCTTGACCCTCCGTAAACATCATTAAAGTTATCCTTATCTTTTTATTTCCGATCAAAGCCTTACTGGGAGCTGGCTCGTCGTCTCTCTTTTTGCTGCCATCAACGTAAAGGAAAAGTTTGAGAGAGAGAGAGACGAGAGAGAGAGAGAGAGAGAGAGAGAGAGAGAGAGAGAGAGAATGGAAGCGATCGTGTGTCTAGTGTATTAAAGTCTAGAGAGAGAGAGAGAGAGAGAGGAGAGAGGAGAGAGGAGAGAAGAGAGAGGAGAGGAGAGAGAGAGAGAGAGAGAGAATGGAAGCGAGCGTGTGTCTAGTGTATTAAAGTCTATATATATATATATATAATATATATATATATATATATATATATATATATATATATATTATATAATAGAGAGAGAGAGAGAGAGAGAGAGAGAGAGAGGAGAGAGAGAGAGGAGGAGAGAGAGAGAGAGAGAGAGAGAGAGAGAGAGAGAGAGAATGGAAGCGAGCGTGTGTCTAGTGTATTAAAGTCTATCGGGTTATAAAGCTCAACAACGGACATATCATCCGGCCTCCCACCACACCACCTAACGCCCTCCCTACAAGGTGGAGGAGGTGGAGGAGGAGGCGGAGGAGGGACACCGGCATATGATCAATCAATCGCCAATCCTCTGACGAATGCTGTCGTCATCGACTCTCTCTCGCCAGGTAATGCAACAGTGCATAACCAGCGAGACAGTATACGGATAAATCATTCCCCTTAAGACCAAAAAAAACCTGAATCTTATGAGGTCACCATTCTGAGGAAGAAAGCCTGGGTAAATAAGATGCAATTTTTTTCCTCCCTTACTCAAAAAGCCTTTACCAGAAGCGAAGCATAAGCCTTGAGAATACTGAACGCACATTTCCTTCATAAATTTCGCTGCATTATTCACCTTTAGGCAAAGTTTTCAGAACTCTGGATGGAAAGCCATTATTAATTCTTAGAGAAAATGTAACGTTTGAAATGATCACAAAAATGCCAAGTAAGTTGAATCCACTCGTTGCACTTAAATTATGCTTTTTCTTTCCTTCCCTCACTTCTAAATTAACATCCATAACTACTCGTGTCAGCTGGCATAACATTGATCTCTTTGAATTCTAGAGCAACATAATTGTAAAATTATCATAACCAGGTTATTTCTAAATTCTCCCTAAGCATGTTCTTTAAAGAAGTTATATTCAGTTTTTAGCTACCCTATAAATAAAAAGATGATGAACTTCAAATCAAGAAAGGAAACATTAAGTTCCACCTTATATGAAAATCCTTGTTTATAAAACAAGGATTTCATATAAGGCTTATTTGTAATTGATCTACCTATGTATTATTCGAGAAAATATCCTTAAGCTAGTAGCACACAATGACAGTCGAATATCACATCAATAGGTTACCTTTATATCACTGAATGATATAACATAAATAATGATCATCATCTCTTCCCACGCCTATGGGCGGAAAGGGCCTCGGTTAGATTTCGTCAGTCGTCTCTATCTTGAGCTTTTAAATCAATTGTACCAACCGTGTGTCACCACGATCGTATATAATTCATTTTGTATATATTATGCTTGTATCTTCGCTCCTCCCTCGCACTAAAAAGAACCAGAATAAACATGTCTGCGTTTCTCCTATGTAACATTGTCTGTTTCTCGAACATGTAATTTCCTGTTGCCTTCAGGTTTTGTATATAAAGGAGTGTGTTCTATAATAAATTAACTCAGTTGCTTTCATACTGCCTTCTCTCGGCCCGCCACACAATACTTCTCCATTCACCATCTCCTGTTTCATGTTTTATAGTCCTCGGCCATGCAGGCCTTGGTGTTCTAGCTCTTCTAGTA
>NC_090725.1:71363601-71366101 GCF_036898095.1 Palaemon carinicauda
TCGCTTTCTCTAAAAACACAATGATTTAGTCAAATAGTTCTACCGGTATTAACTTACGCATCAGAAACTTGGAGTCTTACTACAGCTTTAGAACATAAGCTAGTTACAACCCAAGGAGCTATGGAAAACATAATGATGGGAATGGAGCTACAAAAAGAACAATATGGATACGAGAGCAAACTAAAGTAGAGGGTATTCTAACAAAATGTAGGAAAAAGAAATGGACATGAGAAGACCGACAATAGATGGACATTAAGAAAAAAAAGAATGGGTCCCTAGACATTACAAAGCCGCAGGGAAAGGAAGAGAAGACGATGGATTGTCGAACTAGGAAAAGTGCAAGTATCAACTGACGTAGGAAGACCACAAACAAACAGGAACGGAAAGACATGTTTGAGGACTTTGTACTGCAGTGGACTAGTTACAGCTGAGGATTATATATATATATATATATATATATATATATATATATATATATATATATATATATATATATATATATATATATATATATATATATATATATATACACACACACACATAAGCCAGTTACAACCCAAAGAGCTCTGTATAACTTCAAATAAAATACAAGCATATGAGCATGTTCAAAACAAAATCTTACTCGCCCATTGACTTAGATAGGTGAAAAAAATAGGCGGAAAAATCATGAATAAAGAAAAGATTAGCAAAGTTAGCAGAGAGATGGAAGAAAGTCAGTGATAGGAAAGGGAATCTATGACAGAGAGAGAGAGAGAGAGAGAGAGAGAGAGAGAGAGAGAGAGAGAGAGAGAGAGAGAGAGAGAGAGAGAGAGAGAGAGCAGGAGGTTTAGAGGAGTTTGGGGGAATCCCCATATCCGTAGTCTGTCATTGGATAAAAATCAAGGGCAAATAAAATCCCTCATCAGAGTTTCCAAGGAGAAATAAAAATTTATGTCAGTTCGAATCCAAAAACATACGACGAGAGAGAGAGAGAGAGAGAGAGAGAGAGAGAGAGAGAGAGAGAGAGAGAGAGAGAGAGAGAGAGAGAGATGATTGGTTAGGGCAGTTTCCGAGGCAAAATAAAAATTCACTTCAGTACCGAGTCCAAAAACAAACTAGCGAGGGGGAGAGAGAGAGAGAGAGATTTCACGACAGATCTATAACCGGTTAGGCCGGTTGAGTAAACCTACATATACCAGGTAAATGGTGTCCAGTAGGGGCTGTAAGAAAAAAAAATGTATGAGGAATAAATATTTTCCGAGAAAGAGGGAGATAGAGAAAAAAAGAAAATCCCGGTTTTAAAAATATATATATTTATATTATTATTATTATTATTATTACTATCCAAGCTACAACCCTAATTGGAAAAGCAAAATGCTATAAGCCCAGGGGCTCCAATAGGGAAAAATAGCCCAGTGAGGAAAGGAAATAAATAACTGAAGAGAACAAATTAACAATAAATCATTCTAAAAAAAGTAATGTCAAAAGAGATATATCATATATAAACTATTAACAACGTCAACAACAAAAATGTCATATATAAACTATAAAAAGACTCATGTCCGTCTGGTCAACAAAAAAGCATTTGCTCCAACTTTGAACTTTTGAAGTTCTACTGATTCAACAACCCGATTAGGAAGATCATTCCACAACTTGGTAACAGCTGGAATAAAACTTCTAGAGTACTGCGTAGTATTGAGTCTTATGATGGAGAAGGCCTGGCTATTAGAATTAACTGCCTGCCTAGTATTACGAACAGGATAGAATTGTCCAGGGAGATCTGAATGTAAAGGATGGTCAGAGTTATGAAAAATCTTATGCAACATGCATAATGAACTAATTGCTCGACGGTGCCAGAGATTAATATCTAGATCAGGAATAAGAAATTTAATAGACCGTAAGTTTCTGTCCAACAAATTAAGATGAGAATCAGCAGCTGAAGACCAGACAGGAGAACAATACTCAAAACAAGGTAAAATAAAAGAATTAAAACACTTCTTCAGAATAGATTGATCACCGAATATCTTAAAAGACTTTCTCAATAAGCCAATTTTTTGTGCAATTGAAGAAGACACAGACCTTATATGTTTCTCAAAAGTAAATTTGCTGTCAAGAATCACGCCTAAAATTTTGAAAGAGTCATACAAATTTAAAGAAACATTATCAATACTGAGATCCGGATGTTGAGGAGCCACCGTCCTTGACCTACTTACAATCATACTTTGAGTTTTGTTAGGATTCAACTTCATACCCCATAATTTGCACCATGCACTAATTTTAGCTAAATCTCTATTAAGGGATTCACCAACCCCAGATCTACATTCAGGGGATGGAATTGATGCAAAGAGAGTAGCATCATCTGCATATGCAACAAGCTTATTTTCTAGGCCAAACCACATGTCATGTGTATATAGTATGAAAAGTAATGGGCCAAGAACACTACCCTGTGGAACACCGGATATCACATTCCTATACTCACTATGGTGCCCATTAACAACAACTCTTTGAGATCTACTACTTA
>NC_090725.1:71371101-71373601 GCF_036898095.1 Palaemon carinicauda
CCTGTTGCCTTGGGCTTTTGTATATAAAGGAGGGTGTTCTATAATAAATTAACTCAGTTGCTCCCATACTGCCTTTGAGTTCACAACCTTCTCTCGGCGTTACTATGACGCCGTCAACGCCTATGAACGCCGTAGGCCTATGAATGCTGTAGGATATACTCGCCTATGAATGCCGTAGGACACACACGCCTATGAATTCCGTAGGACATCTACGATCGTGTGACACACGGTTGGTACACAGGTTAGAAAAAAATGTATCCATCACCTGCCTCCTTTCTTCCTTTTAATAATGTGAACACTGATTCACAGGTTTGACTTGGGCTTAGTTAATTTTCATTGTACAGACATTCTCTAAACTAAATATAAACCCATCGAATCCTAAAAGCATTTGTGATAACAATTTCACTTTAAAAGATTAATTTTGCTAAAGGTTAATCAGTTTTTTTCTCAAAATATTTGTAAAATAATTTGCATTCCACGATAAATATGTTGGAATATTTTTTTACCCTCTATTACGGCGAAGCTCGGCAATAAAAATTGGTCCTCAGGACACACAATAAAATAAAAATCTTAAGGTGTTAGTTGTGCAACCGTTGGCCATTGAATATTCTTATCATTTGTAATACTTTAATACACCCGATATAGTAATGCAATTTCCGGGGAAAATATGCATTCGATGAGAGAGAAATAGTCGAATCGAAAAGGAGCATATTATTATTATTATTATTATTATTATTATTACTATCCAAGCTACAGCCCTAGTTGGAAAAGCAAGATGCTATAAGCCCAGGGGCTCCAATAGGGAAAAATAGCCCAGTGAGGAAAGGAAATAAGGAAATAAATAAATGAAGAGAACAAATTAACAATAGATCATTCTAAAAACAGTAAAATCGTTTTTTTTTTTTTTTTTTTAAAGACTTAAGACATTAGGCAACAATCCGTTAGGTTAAATTATGTAAAATCATTACTTTAGGTAATGAACATAGCTTTCAAACTTTTTAATTAAAACCTGTGTGCGAGCAGAGAAATATGGAAAAGTAAATTTCTATATCTTATATATATGTATATAAATACATACATACATATATATATATAATATATATATATATATATATATATATATATATATATATATATATATATATATATATATGTATACATGCGTGTGTGTATATATATATATATATATATATATATATATATATATATATATATATATATATATATATATATATATATATATATATATACTGTATATATATACAGATATATACATATGCGTGTGTATATATATATATATATATATATATATATATATATATATATATATATATATATATATACATGTATATATATACACTATATATATAAATAATCAATAAATTTATACATATATAAATAATAGATATATACTATATACATATATTGTAGTTAGTAGGTTGGAAAAAGCTTTTAAAAGGCCAGATAGTACAAAATTGATTCCCTCTGTGTTTACAAATCTTTCATTTACCATACACCAAATAGTCTAGCCTATTCTTTACATAGTCTCCTCATTCCTCATTTATCTGAAAACTCCAAGTAATCCGAACCATTCTTTTTCACTAGTCTCTAATTGCTATAATAGTCAGTGCCTACTTTTCACCTGATATAGGAAGAAGAGACTTTAGCAAAAGTCTTGCCTTGTGCTAGTCTCTGTACCATGGTCTTTCACTATTTTGGGTCAGAGTTTTCTCGCTTGAGGGTAAACTTAAGCACACTATTCTATCAGTTTTTTTTTTATTTATTTATTTTTAAATGGTAGGTTAGTCAGGTAGAAGGGCCAACGGTGGCTAATAAAGGAGTTGCATTTTATATATATGTTTCTTCATCTGTCTATAAGGTATTTATATTCAAAACCATCGTCACTGTCCTTTCTTTAGTTAATGTGGCTATCCTGGATGATACTGAGAACTTTTCATTATTTTTCATTCTTAGCAGCAGTAGGGGATTCAGCATTATGAAGCTTCATCTGTGGTGGATAATGTGGGAGGTTGGGCTGTGGCACCCTAGCAGTACCAGCTGAACTCGGTTGAGTCCCTGGTTAGGCTGGAGGAACGTAGAGAGTGTAGGTCCCCTTTTTGTTTTTGTTTCTTTGTTGATGTCGGCTACCCCCCAATATTGGGGGAAGTGCCTTTGGTATATGTATGTATGTATTACTCCTGAAGACATTGAACAAAATCTAGCACCAGCACATCTAAATCTCAATCAGTGTCCTATGATTTATTGTTATATTAGTGGAAAACATAGCTACATTAAAACACTTAGAATTGCCTCTAGACAATATGATATTCTATTATGTTTATAAAAAATGGTTTCTTTAAAGAGTCACACATCTTGCATCATATTCTAAGAAACCAATAATTCTGAAATGGGATGGCATCCTAAGGCAGGTGGCGATGGTCGTGTATATTAAGACTAAAAGACATGATTCTCATAAGAATAATGTAACAAAAGTTTATGA
>NC_090725.1:71378601-71383601 GCF_036898095.1 Palaemon carinicauda
TAATTTGTGTAATGTTTTATGTTGGTGTAAGTTATGGTGAGTGAAGATGTCTATCTGAAGATTCTACAAAATTATATTGATTAAATAACTGAGGAAATTGAGTTCATTTTTTCAAAAAGATGAAAATGAGAGGAGGGAGAGTGAGAAAGAGTAAACCCTACTCAAAGGATCATCTTGATCCGTCTCTCTCAATTCCTTCTCCTCCATCTCCTCAACTCTATTCCATTCTTTTCTTCTCCTCCTCCTCCTCCTCCTCCTTCATTCCACAACCAAGCACCCCGACTATTGACTTATGTAGCGTGGTGTTCTCCCTTTTAAATTCCCAAAGGATTATGATAGACTATTTACCAATTTACTCAGTGCCATATAACCATTTTTCTCACGAACAAAAGTAAATATAACTACCATTTTCTTTCAATCAATATACAAGACGACAACTACAACAATAAAAACCATGATAATGATATGAATTTTTAAATCTAAAATTAATTTTCGAACACTTACTTGTATAACTTAATTCAGCCGATCACATCTGTGTTGGAGCCGACACAGATGTGATCGGCTGAATTAAGTTATACAGGTTAAGTGTGAGACAAATACAAATTTAACGAAACAAAAGGGATTCCAGAAGGAAAAGGCAAACCCACAGAATCAGGGTAATCCCGAATTACAAAACTCCACCAGCGTGATTAGTCCAATTACTGTAACAATGGGATTCATTTGTTTTCTTTCTTTTATCCAGTCATATGATTAATATAACTTCTTGGGTGGAGACAATAAAACGAAGAGATGAAAAAACTCAGGATTTAGATTCCAAATTGAATCATTTATTTCCTGAAATATAAATCTAATTATTTTGTTTTTTCCAGTAATCCTGTAATCAGACAAAATCACACAAACAGGATGTAAACATATCGTCCTTGGCAGAAGCACTAAAACGAAAACAAAACAAAACATTTTCATTTTTTTTTAATAAACAATGGGCTGCTAACTTTTTTAAAATAATCCCCTAAGTACTCACCAAACTAAATGTTGTACCGCTAGTGTTTCATACACGCTTGTAAACTGTAACATATTTGCCTTTTTTTTATCTCTCGCTCTTCTCCACACTCCTAAATCAAAGAACCCGCTTCAGCTGGTTTCGCATATATTAGTGAGTTTGAATTCTTGTGACATTCTTGCTCGGAACTGCATGTATATAAACTACTTATCTGTTCAATAAAGGTTACTCACATTCACCTCGCCTATCTCTCAACAACTACTTCGCAAATTGGTGGCCCTTGGAATGATCAGCTCCTATCCGCCTTTTTTCGCTTACCGCTCCGCACTACCTTTGTTACGATGTCGTCTACCAACCATGACTCTGCGACCCATGCTGCATCAATAACTGCTGCCCTTTGCCATCAGTGAAGCATTGGTTTGGTTCCAGCAAGCTGAAGTCCAGTTTTGCATCAAAGGTATGACTTGCTCAAGCAGAAAAGCAGATTACTGTATATCCTAGTGGCAATCCCCTAGGACACTTTCCCAGAAATCTCCGATTGGCTTTATGACAATGCCCATCAGCCACATTTTTGGTACTACCACTCCAGATTCGGTGCTGCTGCAAAGAAATGTGTGGATGGATATTGATAGCCAAAAAAACGTGTAAGTAGGCAATCACTTGTGGTGGTGGCCTCCCCTGTCACTAATCATTTATTTTTAGGTACAGGTGTGCTTTGTGTGGTAGACACTGGTGCTTGACATTCCCTTCTATGAAAGTCATTCTGAGCCTGCTGATGTCCACATGATAGCTGCCAGTGGAACTGAGATACCCAGCCACTGATATGAGACACTCACATTATCATTCGGGAGAGCCAAATACCAATGGAAATTCCTTGTTGCCGACGTAACATTGCCATTACTTGGTGCGGATTTCCTTGCACATTTCTACCTCCTGGTTGATGAGGGGCATTGACAATTAGTCAATGCAGACTCGTACTCGTCGGCACCTCTTTAATATGGCCCTTCCAACCTCACACTCCATTCAGCGAACCCACAGAGTCCTACCCCAACCTCCTCCCAAAAGTCTTCTGTCCCGAACTCTGCCAAATCAAGCATATGGACCCCAGTGTTCTCCAGATTCAGCCATTTGGCCCTGGATCGTTTAGCAGCAGCTAAATAAACATTCACTGAAATGGAAGAAACGGGACTTTGCCAAAAGGTCTAAAGCCCATGATGACCACCCGTATACATAGTCCTGATGAAGGATGGCTCCTTACTCCCATGTAGGGATTACCACTACTTGCACAAAGCAAAGGTTTTTTCCATGCTCGACCTCTTGAAGGGGGAATTTTTAGGGGCCCATGATCCCAGAAGACATCTGCATGACCACAAAACACCATCCATTTCGGTACATACACCTTCAACTACTCCTGTTTAGGACTTCATAATGCTGGGGCCACTTTTCAACGTCTCATGGACGGCATCTTAGGGGACCTCATCTTCTGCATATGTTATGTGAACAACATTCTTGTGTTCTCTGCCTCCAAAGAGGAACATCTTCATCACCTATGCATCATTCTGGACCACCTATAACATAATGGCCTTGTAGAGCAGTGCGGCAAGTGTACTTTTGACGCTAACAAAATATCGTTCTTTGGGAACCGCATCATTCCTGAAAACTTCTACCACAACCGTTCAGAGCTTCCCTAAGCCCTCGTTTGTCAAGGTACTGCAAGTATTCTTAACATAATGGCCTTGTAGTCCAGTGCGGCAAGTGTACTTTTGACGCTAACAAAATATCGTTCTTTGCGAACCGCATCAATCCTAAAGGCTTCTACCCCAGCCGTTCAGAACTTCCCCAAGCCCTCGATCATCAAAGTACTGCAAGTATTCTTGGGCATGATAAACTACTCTTATCAATTGCTGCCAGCCATCGCCACCACTCTTGATCTCCTCTACACATCACTCAAGGGCAAGCCAAAAGATTGAAGTGGATTTCCTTCAAGAAGCGACTTTCTGCAAAGCAGGGGATGCCCTATCAACAGCTGCTGGTCTCACTTTTCCAGAGCAACATCTCCTCTACTTCTCTCCACCAATAACAGCGACGTAAGTATTGGTGCAGTACTCTAGCAGGTGGTCAATGGCTTACCTCGCCCACTGGCCTTCTTAAGTAGAAAACTGTCCAAGGAAGAGTCCAGCTACTCTACCTTCGACTGAAAATTGCTGGTGGTGCATTTACCAGAACATCTTTTGTCGTTCGAACAGGCATCACTTTCCCCACTTCTCTGACAGTACGCCATTCGTCATTCGCAAACACCATGTGCCTCTGGTGCACGTCTTCGCTCAACATGCTAATGCCTGGTCCGCCTATCAACACTGACATCTCTCCACTGTGGCTGAATACAACTGCACCTTTCAACACGTCCCTGGAAAAATGAATCCCGTTGTAAAGAAACACATTGGCCTCAGTTCACCTGGGATTAGATTACAACGCCTTGGCAGAAGCCCAACAAAAAGATCCAGAATACCAAGCATGTATGATATCATGCACATCCCTTCATAGGGAAGACGTTGGCCTCCAAGACTCCAATGCCACCCTCTACTGTGACATCAGTACTGGTAGACCACGACCATGTTTACCTACACCCACGCACCGTCAGGTGTTTGATTTTATCCATGCCTCTCACATCCCTCGCACCGATCTACTGCACAGCTACTGAAGACAAAGTTCAATTCGCATGGCATTACTGGGGATGCTAAAGATTGGGTCTGTGCCTGTAGTTCAAATCAAACTTCATAAGTACATCAACACACAGATTCAAGAGTGATTACCTTTCCTCAACCTCAGCGTCGTTTTGCTCAAATTCATGTCGACATAGTAGTTCCCCTACCCACATCACAAGGACATCGTTACCTGTTTACCGACATTGACTGCTCCACTTGTTGGCTGGAAGGCATTCCCAGGTAAACTACAAGGTCTGCCTCATGTACATGCCTTACTCTCAGGGTGGATAGCAAGATTTGGTATCTCTGAATATATTACTTCTGACAGGGGTACCACTTTCACCTCTCAATTGTGGACATCATTACGAATCTCCAGGGTAACTGCCTACATCAGACAACTGCCAACAGCCCTGCAGCTAATGGAATGGTTGACCGTTTTCATCGCACCCTCAAAGAAGTTTTGATGTCCCGCTGTAATAACTAACTAGTTTACTCAGATTCCCTTATTCTTCCTGGGACTAAGGACCACTCCTAAGGACGGTCTAGATGTCTCGATAGCTGAAATAGTGTTTGATATGACCCGTTGATCGTCCCTAACAAATTTTCTCCGTCAGCAACCACCTCTGACAGTCTCCACAGCCTACATCACATTGTGGGAAAATTTACTCCATGGCGCCATACTTACAAGCCCCCAGCAAAGCAACACATACCAATAGATTTGAACTCGGCAACGCACGTTTTCCTGCACACTGGCACTAGCAAGCCACTGCTAACGAGGCGCCCCCTAACATGGGCCCTTTCCTCGTGATCTATCACACACTGAAGGCTTTCTTAATTTACATTTGTGGCAAAGAAGACTGGATCTCCATTGATCTACAGTGCGACTCTCAAGAGCATACGCGCTTGTGCACTAATCTTTTTTGTCTTTTTTTCTATCTCTCGCTCTTCCCCGCGCTGATACCAGAACCTGTTTAAGCTAGCCTTTACACGTATTAGTGTGTTTGCCTTTTTGTAACATTCTTGCTCAGAACTGTTATCAGTTGAATAAAGGTTTCTTACATTCACCTCGCCTCTTTGTTAATAACTACCTCGCACAGCATCAATTCATTTTCACTACAACCTGACAATAATTTCTATGGTGAAAGATAATAATATACGTCTTCATAATAACATTATTGAGCCATCGATTAATAGGTAGAAACAGTGTGAAAGTGGGATCAAATTGTCATAGCGACGCCAAAACGAGAATTTCTATCCCAATAATCTTATAAGATTGGATTCAAATGTCAAAGAAA
>NC_090725.1:71393601-71396101 GCF_036898095.1 Palaemon carinicauda
GCATGCCTTCGCCACGCAAGCAGTCTAAGGGCTGATTCACACCTGACACTCGCTCATGCTCACGCCCAAGTCACGGTCAAGCTCTCACTCAGTTCATTTTACTGGTGTGTTTACATATGCCACTCAAGCTCTCCTGAGCTCAGTTTGTTTTGTGTTGGCATTGGTGAACCATGTGTGATTTTTCGGCTCTAGAATTAGCGGGTATAGCTCTCGCTCCAAGTTTGAGCACGTTCAAAATCTATTTTGCTTTGATCGTGAGCTTGACTGTGACCGTGACTGGAGTTGAGCGAAAATGATTGACTGGATGGTTTGAATACTCTGCCAGTTTAGCATTAAAGAATATTTGAGCGCGATCAATTGCGTGCACGTGAGTGTGAGTGTGAGTGTCAGGTGTGAATCAGCCCTAATTTGCCCTTAACGCCACTGGGTACTAGTACTTCCATGTATTTTCTTCAAAATCTATTGAGTTTGTCCTTGGGGTATACTCCACACGTCCACCAAAGTTCGTTGAAACTGGTTCAAACTAACAAAATATTTGCCATTTACTTAATGTTTTTTTTTTTTTTAATTTTTTTTTTATAGTTTATATGTGAAGAATCTAACCTAATGTAGTTACTGTTCTTGAAATAGTTTATTATGTTTATCATTCTCTTGTAGATTATTTATTTCCCTGTTTACTTCTCTCACTGGACTATTTTTCTCTGAGTCCCCCCCTCTCTCTCTCTCTCTCTCTCTCTCTCTCTCTCTCTCTCTCTCTCTTGGTGGTTCACCCGCATGATCACCCACAAGGGTTCACCCTGCATGTATCACCCCGGTCTCACCCCCAAGGGTTCACCCTGCATGTATCACCCCGGTCTCACCCCCAAGGGTTCACCCTGAATGTATCAACCCGGTCTCACCCCCAAGGGTTCACCCTGCATGTATCACCCCGGTCTCACCCCCAAGGGTTCACCCTGCATGTATCACCCCGGTCTCACCCCCAAGGGTTCACCCTGCATGTATCACCCCGGTCTCACCCCCAAGGGTTCACCCTGCATGTATCACCCCGGTCTCACCCCCTCCGATGCTCGTGAACTGTCACCAGCCAGCTCCTCTCCCGGGTATACCCACCACCCTCTCTTCACTCGCAACCAAAATTATTTTCAAAATATTAGTGCGTACTTGTACTTTGATGTACTTTCTCCAAAAAAATTACATATTATTCCTTAGGTCATACCAAACCTTACTAAGTTTGGTTAAAATCGGCACAGCAGTTTGTGTGTAAAATTGCTCACAAATAAACAAACAAAGACACCAATAGTTTAACAAACAGACAAGAGTGAATACACACCCTTCGCTGGGGAAAGCAATAAAAATAGAGGAACTCGTATATGCAACAATATATGCTTGGAATTATAACAGACATCAACCCTCCTTTCACAGTTACTGATATGATGTCTAAATTCTAAGTTAAAATTTACAGTACGACCCAAAATAGATGCTAAAAAAACGCCCACCTACTTAGGACTTTAACGAACTGAAAGAACACGCAAGCACTTATTCCTCTCAATTAAAAATACACGAAGAGATAAAAGCTACATAAGCAACTTAATGGACTTGAAATAACAAGAGGTTATACTGCACCCCTAACTTACAGCAGTCAGTGGATTCGTTTATTCCTCCTCATCAACTTAGATGCTGTATAAATTATAAAGAGGCATTATTACACTGAATTAATGCTATCAATACCCTCTTCCAATTTTTACAATTATCAATCATTCTCCAGCCTAAAAGTTATGATTCATATCAAATTCCCTCATGCATTGCTACCCCATACGTTCTAGAGCAGTGGTTCCCAACCTTTTTCCTGTCATTTCCCCCCTGCACCCAGTGCAACCCTCCAGATTTCCCCCTTCATGTGTATGAGGGAAAGAGTAGTTGAAACACACTGTCATAACTTACTAATTTACTTTTCCATTATACAAATATACTGATAAACAAATAGTTACAGAGTAAAATGGATAGAGAGCGGTTAGTAACAACTAACCGCATAGCCATAGAGCTATGAGGTTAGTTGTTACTAACCGCTCTCTATCCATTTTACTCTGTAACTATTTGTTTATCAGTATATGAAGAGCGGGTTGTAGCAAAATAAAAGGACTTTTGTTTATTCTTCTACTTCAAAATTGAATTAGTGCACCAGTGTATCAATATCAGGGCTAGCTTTGCCACCTGATATTGTTTTTAGTTAGTAGGTAGTGTAATTATTTCCCCCCCTGGTAGCTTCAAATTTCCCCCCCAGGGGGAAATTTCCCCCAGGTTGGGAACCACTGATCTAGAATAATCTTCATTCAAGTCGTTGGGTACCACAAACAGTAGGTTTCGCCCTTTACTTTCAAACATCCCACATACATGTTTCAGCAGTAACACTTGATCCACACACTTACTCCCTTGTCTATATCCACACTGATCTGCCGCTTCAATTCTTATGTCATCTGTTTCACTTTATGAAGCATAATAA
>NC_090725.1:71401101-71413601 GCF_036898095.1 Palaemon carinicauda
TTTGTTTCACTCTTTACTTTGAAATACAAATGATAAATGGGTAAGTTGCTTATTTGAGAAGATAGAGAGAGAGAGAGAGAGAGAGAGAGAGAGAGAGAGAGAGAGAGAGAGAGAGAGAGAGAGAGAGAGAGAGATACAAAATGAATGCAGTCAGATACGTAGGAATATCGAAAACAACCTAGGGTAAAAAGCTTTTGCTATTATCTATAAACTTTTTGAGGTGAGATTGCGAGTACAAATGGTGGCACGTTAAATGTGGAAGTTGGGAATTGTACACAAGACTTCGTTAAAAGCCTTCTTCCATCACAGTTTAGAACAGTTATCAGAAACAAACTAAATCTCCACACTTAGATCATTCAAGTACCATTAAATGACATTGTCAATCTGTTGCTGTAACTCAAGGTATTTTCAGCATATGACAAAGTGAGGCCCGATTTTGCGCTCTTAAATTCAATTCAATTTAAAGCTGAAAGAAGTTCTTAGTAAACATCTATATTTTTTTAACAAAATTGGATTTCTTCATATGTATTTCATTATAACATGATTGTACATAGACTTTCATGTAGAACAGGAAATTTTGACGTTGTTACTTATTTTAGAATGATTTAATGTTAATTTGTTCTCTTTATTTATTTATTTCCTTATTTCCTTTCCTCACTGGGCTATTTTTCCCTGTTGGAGCCCCTGGGCTTATAGCATCTTGCTTTTCCAACTAGGGTTGTAGCTTGGATAGTAATAATAATAATAATAAATGTACTGTTTTCAATAATTTCATAAAGAATTTCATACAATTTATAATACTTTTGTTAACTTTTTCGAGGAAATATCAATTTCTTTTCAAGGAAAATGCCGACACCTTTAGGCTTCATTGGGCTACACCATTGTTTATATAGAAGTGCTGCCAAGCAAAACTGTAAGATAAGCGAGATATAAGAAAAAAAAATATTTAGATTAAAGGAAATACATATGGAAATATTAAATTTTTCACATTTTTAGAATCTCAATTAACAAAATTCAATTTTTCACATTTTTAGAATCTCAATTGACAAAATTCAATTTTTCACATTTTTAGAATCTCAATATACAAAATTTAATGCACAAATGAATCAATTAGAAAATGTTCAGATAATTGGAAGCAATGAGAATCGGTCGAGCGGAGATGTATCGTAAGATATAAAACGAAATCATTTTTATCAAGCGCGTATAAAGGCATTATTGGATTCCAATATCTCGGTTTTCTCTTTACTCATCTCTTGAATAGCTGAAATACCTCGAAATCATATCAAAACATCCGGTTGCAATTACAGTACAAGAGACGAGGAAAACAGAAAGATCGGACCTCGTTGAATTGAGTGTAAGCAAAAATGAGCAACACCTCCAAAGTCTGACCAATTTTCATAGGACAAGAAAGGTTCCTGGTTGAAGCAGATTTTAAAAAGGTTTAAAAGAAACTCATGAATGGTAGAGGCCAGGGTCAGTGACACTGCCCTATCAAGCAGGACAATACCCTAGAGACTGACCATATATACATACGATCAGCGTCCAAGCCCTCTCTCCACCCAAGCTACGGAGGGCCAAGTAATAGCTGCTAATGACTCAGCAGACAGACTTATAGGCTCCCCCAAACTCCTTAGCTCACAAGGATGGTGAGGTTGCAACGACCAAAAGAAGCTAACGAGTTTGAGTGGGACTCGAACCCCAGTCAGGCGTTCACCAGTCAGGGATGTTACCACGTCGGCCATCACAACCCTGCTAATCTAAACCTCCGCGACATTAGCAGCAATAAGTAGCTCCTGAAGAATTTCAGATTCCTTACGTTCTTGAACTGAAGAAAAATACGGAATTTAATCTACGAAGAATAATATTGAATATTAACTAGTGGCAATTGCTTAATGGAAAACACATTGATGTTTGCCAAGACACAAGAATTGTGTAAAGGAAATTGATTATCCTAACGCCAGAGAAAAGTAGGTCACCTGAACCTAAGAATAAAAAAAAAAAAAAAAAAAAAAAAAAAAAAAAAAAATCCAACGTAACCTATAGAATCTAGTTTATGTTTGCCAAGACACGAGAATTGTGTAAAGGAAATTGATTATCCTAACGCCAGAGAAAAGTAGGTCACCTGAACCTAAGAATAATAATAAAAAAGAAAAAAAAATGAAAGATTCTAACCTAACCTATAGAATCTAGTTTCCAACACTATAAAAAGAAATTATCATAATGCAATCTACAGATCTTTTCATGTATTGAGATCTAGGTTACTGTTCTTCAAGTTAACCAATAAAAGCGATTACCCTTGACTAATATTGACAAAAATATGTTATGAATGGATATTCTCTCAATAACACTAATTTCTCTTTCGACGTCATTTCGATAATACTTGCAGAAACATTCCATTTTTTTTGCAAATTTGACGAGGCAAACTAACCATTCTAATTATTGCGAATAAATGTTGTGACATTAAAATGAAAAAGTTGAAAATTATAAATTAATCAGAAGAATATTTATGGATATATGGTATTTATTCTTTACCTAAAAATTTCAGATGCATCAAGTTCATCAAATGTTCAATGCATCAAAATAAAGATTTTTTCAAATCATGAAATTCCAAGCTATAATTATGATAAAAATACATTGGTTAGTGCTGGAACCAGAATAATTCAACATAAGTATTGTATCTATTTGGAAAATATGGTCAAAGCTCTTTTCATCTAAATAAACCATTATGATATTTCTGAGGATTGAGCCAATTCAAGAGTTATTGTGTTACAATGGCGCTGTTTAAAGAATTGTTATCGAGATAGTATAATAAAACTATTGTCGGACTACATTTTCAACATTAGCATGGCTAAGAATAAGCCGGATAACAGGATTATGGAAATTATTCTTCAGCATTTCACAATTATGAACCTGATTTTTGTTGTTTTGTTTTAAGACCACTTTTTGTTAAGGTGGAATTTTTGGCTGTGTTTTTTGATGATGATAATTGCTTGCAACCGTTTTCTGTTTTTTATTTTACTGTTATGTGCACATTCAATCTGTATCTTACTTTATATTGTAGCCTGGAGAATTCTACAATAAAGACATTAAAGCTATTGCCATAAAAAATATTCCAAACGAGAACAGTCAAACTCCTTGAAGCTCTACTAATTCAAATCTTCATTCTAATAGCCTGAGCGTTTCCCTAGGAATTGCAATAATAAACTAAAAACAAAAGTAAATATAAAAACCAATAGAGAAAATATACATGAGTAATATAAACTTAAAATGCAAAATCTTTAAAGAAATAAAGGCTACAGCTCCACCTTCGAAGAGCATGAAGGAGGGGACAGGGCTTACATGGAAACATGTTTAATTTGTCCTAAGAAAAGATTAATATGAATATAATTTTTTTCTTTTAACAAATATGAGAGTATCCAGAATCAAGGCTTCAAATAAAAAGAAAAAATCTATGAAATCAGATATTGGTAAAAATCTAAAACAGAGATGTGACAAAGATATAATCTGCGACTAAAGAAGGAGAGAGAGAGAGAGAGAGAGAGAGAGAGAGAGAGAGAGAGAGAGAGAGAGAGAGAGAGAGAGAGAGAGAGAGAGAGAGAGGAGGGGGATCGACCGCATTTCTTTTGATTATGCTTACTCTTCTTGTCTAAAAAGATTCTCTTAGAGAAATTGAGGAATTCTGATGGAAATGATAAAAGGCGAACGAACCGTCGCTACCTGGCTCTCTGGAAAGTGGCAGGGCTTATTCTTATCGAAGTAAAACTATTTCTTATTTTAAACAACAAATTTGATACTATTCATGAATAAATTAAAAATCTGGTGTGTGTGTGTATGTATATATATATATATATATATATATATATATATATATATATATATATATATGTGTGTGTGTGTGTGTGTGTATCTTATTATTATTATTATTATTATTATTATTATTATTATTATTATTATTATTATTAGCCAAGCTACAACCCTAGTTGGAAAAGCAAGATGCTATAAGCCCAAGGGCTCTAACGGGAAAAATAGCCCAGTGAGGAAAGGAAATAAGGAAATAAATAAATGAAGAGAAAAACTAACAATAACATTAAATTACTCTAAAAACAGTAACAACGTCAAAATAGATATGTCATATATAAACTATAAAAAGACTTATGTCCGACTGTTCAACATAAAAACATTTGCTGCAACTTTCAACTTGTGAAGTTCTACTGATTCAACTACCCGATTAGGAAGATCATTCTACAACTTGGTCACAGCTGGAATAAAACTTCTAGAATACTGTGTAGTATTGAGTCTTATGATGGAGAAGGCTTGACTAATAGAATTAACTGCCTGCCTAGTATTACGAACAGGATGGAATTGTCTAGGAAGATCTGAATGTAAAGGATGGCAGAATTATGAAAAATCTTATGTAACGTGCATAATCAACTAATTGAACGCCGGTGCCAAAGATTAATATCTAGATCAGGAATAAGAAATTTAATAGACCGCAATTTCTGTCCAATAAATTAAGATGAGAATCAGCAGCTGGAGACCAGACAGGAGAACAATACTCAAAACAAGGTAGATTGGAAGAATTAAAACACTTCTTCAGAATAGATTGATCACCGAAAATATTAAAAGACTTTCTCAATAAGCCAGTTTTTTGTGCAATTGAAGAAGACACAGACCTAATGTGTTTCTCAAAAGTAAATTTGCTGTCGAGAATCACACCTAAATTTTTAAAAGAGACATACAAAGTTAAAGAAACATTATCAAAGCTAAGATTCGGATGTTGAGGAACCACTGTCCTTGACCTACTTACAATCATAATTTGAGTTTTGTTAGGATTCAACTTCATACCCCATAATTAACACCATGCACTAATTTTAGCTAGATCTCTATTAAGGGATTCAGCAACCCCAGATCTATATTCAGGGGACGGAATTGATGCAAAGAGAGTAGCATCATCTGCATATGCAACAAACTTGTTTTCTAGGCCAAACAACATGTCATATGCATATAGTATGAAAAGTAATGGGGCAAGAACACTACCCAGTGAAACACCAAATATAACATTCCTATACTCACTATGGTGCCCATCAACAACAACTCTTTGAGATCTATTACTTGAAAATTCAATAATAATGCTAAGAAACGACCCACCTACTCCCAACTGTTTGAGTTTGAAAGCAAGGACCTCATGATTAACACGGGCAAAGGCAGCACTAAAATCAAGGCCAATCATACGAACTTCCTGACCACAATCAAGGGATTTCTGTACAGTATTAGAGATTGTAAGAAGGGCATAACATGCTCCAAGGCCTTTATGAAAACCAAATCGCAAACTAGGGAATAGTTGATTACCTTCAACAAACCTAATAAGATGTTTTGCCAGAACACGTTCAAAATCTTTAGAAAATATGGGAGTTATGGAAATTGGGCAGTAATCAGTTGGAATTGAGCTACCACAAACACATTAACAATCCTCCAACAAGTGCTAAAGGCTCCTCTTCTTGCTAGCTCGTGCAAAATAACAGATAACTTTGGAGATAAGAAATCTGCAGTCTTTATAAAAAGACAAAAGAAAAATACCATTTGGGTCTACACCTCCATAAGCATCAAAGTCCATCAATAGAGCTTTAATTTCACGAGACCGAAAAGCTAAACTAGTTAGTTTAGCCTCAGGAAAACAGGAATGAGGAAGTTAAGAGTTTTTCATTACTCTGCTTACTGTCAAACACATTATCCAAAAGGGTTGTCTTTTCTTTTAGACAGTAAGTGACTGAGCCATCTGGTTCAAGTAAAGGAGGAACTGTTGCATTTACACCAAAGATTGCAGTTGTAAGGGTTGACCACTGTGCCAACCGTGTGTCACACGATCATACATAGCAACGACATTTCTTTTTTTGTATATATTATGCTTAGTATCTTCGCTCTACCCTCGCACTGAACCGTTGTCGGTTGAATATGAAATTGCCTGTTATGTTCTTATGTCCTTTTTGCCTGGACTTTATGTATATACAAACCAACGTTCTGTAATTAAGTTACTCAGTTGCTTTCATCCTGCCTTCTTAGTCACAGCCTCACTCGGCCCGTCACATTGGTGACCCCGGAAGTCGACTCACTCCTCCTGCTTCCAAACCCCCCCACCCACCCACCCGTCATTGGTACTATGGCGGACTTGACAGAAGTTGGCGCCGCCCCATTAAAACTTTCGTCGTTCGCCAGCAGAGAGGCGTTTGCTTGGTTTCAGCGCGCAGAAGTCCAGTTCCGCATCAAGGGCGTGACTCGCTCAACTACCAAAGCAGATTATGTTCTCGCGGCGATACCCGAGGACACCTTCCCGGAAATATCGGACTGGCTTTGTGAGCAAGGAGACACCCCAATAGCGTATGACATCCTCAAAACATACCTTCTGCAGCAGTACTCGCCGTTGCCAGCTGCCACTATAACAAAGCTTTTTCAGCTCTCTCAACAACCGTTGGGGGACCAAAGGGCTTCGCTCGCCCTCAGGGAAAAGACCAAAATCGCTCGCCTACAACCAGCAGAAGACGGCTCGCCTCGTGAGGTGAACCTACTTCGTGCCCTTTGGATACGCAGTTTACCTGAACCTGTACGCGCTGACATACCCGATGTCGATAGTTTACCCATAAAGGACTTAATGACCAAAGCCGACGCCCTTATGGACAGCCACTTCACAACCTTCGAGACCTCCATCAACGGCTCCACTCCTAACGAAGAGGACACCTATTCAAATTCAACCGAAGCTGACGTGAATGCCGTAGGCCATACACGCCTACCCTGTAACGTGCCGGAGCGCCGACAAACAACACATCACCCATCACTCACTCGTGCCCCAACCAACGACTTCTACAGCCATTTACTGCCGCTCATCGGCCGCAGTTTTGCTACTACCACTACAGTTTCGGAGCAGCCACGAAGAAATGTGCCAAAGATTGTCAGTGGCCAAAAAACGTGTAAGTAGGCCATCGCTCATGGCGGTGGCCTCCCATGTTTCTAATCTTTTCTTTTTACATGATGCAGGAACGGGCGTGCGATTTTTGGTAGACACGGGTGTTTGTCATCCTCTTTTGCCAAGTGAATTCTCCAGAACTCGACGTAGTCCGTCTACATCTGCCAACGTCCGCCTGGTAGCTGCCAACGGATCTGAGATACCCACTTACGGTTACGAGAACCTCACATTATCGTTTGGAAACAGTAAATTTAATTGGAAGTTTCTCGTTGCTGACATCACATTGCCAATCCTCGGTGTGGATTTCCTCTCTCATTTCCACCTTCTGGTCGATGTTGCCCACTGACGATTGGTCACCGCAGACCCGTACTTGTCGACACCTCTTCAACCCGCCCCCTCTAACCTCGCTCTCCACATCAGCGCACCCACAGATGCCTACGCCCACCTCCTCACGTCGTACCTGGAAGTTTTCCGTCCAGAACTTCGCCAAACGCCCATGGCTCCGGCCAAGCACAGTATTTATCACCATATCAAGACGACGGGACCCCCAGTCTTCACAAAATTCAGACGTCTGGCACCGGATCGATTGACAGCCGGCAAACAAATGTCCGCCAAAATCGAGGAAATGGGCCTTTACCAAAATTCATCCAGCCCCTGGCCGTCACCCTTACACATCGTTCTGAAGAAAGATGGCTCCCTCCGTCCATGCGGGGATTAAAGGCGCCTGAACATGCAAACAGAACCGGATCACTACCCCTTCCCAAACATCGCTGACGTAACCTCCTACCTGCACAAAGTGAAGGTTTTCTTCACGCTCGACATCCTGAAGGGGTATTATCAGGTGCCTATGAACCCAGAAGACATCCCCAAGACTGCCATCACCAATCCATTTGGTACCTACACCTTCAATTACTCCTGTTTTGGCCTTCATAATGCTGGGGCCACTTTTTAACGTTTCATGGATGGCATCTTAGGGGATCTCCCCTTCTGTGTATGTTATGTGGACGACATACTTGTGTTCTCTTCCTCAAAAGAGGAAAAACTCCGTCACCTGCGCATCGTACTCGACCGCCTGCAACAAAACGGCCTTGTAGTCCGGTACAACAAGTGTACCTTTGGCGCCAGTGAAGTGTCGTTCTTACGGTACCGCATCACTCCTGAAGGAGTCCAACCCCTCCCTGAGAAAGTAGCAGGCGTTCAGAACTTCCCCACGCCCTCGACCGTCAAAGCTCTGCAGGAATTCTTGGGCATGATCAACTATTATCACCGTTTTCTGCCCGCCATTGTCGCCACTCTTGTTCCCCTCTACGCCTCCCTCCAGGTTAAGCCAAAGGACCTGAAGTGGTGTCCCCTTCAAGAAGCAGCCTTCTGCAATGCAAAGAAGGCCCTATCAACCGCTGCTGCTCTCACTTTTCCCATCCCACACGCCCCTCTCCTTCTCTTCATAGATGCCAGCGACGTCGCTATTGGTGCAGTACTCGAACAGGTGGTCAACGGCTCGCTCCGCCCATTGGCCTTCTTCAGCAGAAAACTGTCCAATGCAGAATCGGGTTATTCTACCGACGTCGCTATTGGTGCAGTACTCGAACAGGTGGTCAACGGCTCGCCCCGCCCATTGGCCTTCTTCAGCAGAAAACTGTCCAAGGCAGAATCGGGTTATTCTACCTTCGATCGCGAATTGCTGGCGTGCACTTGGCTGTCCGTCACTTTCGCTATTTCTTAGAAGGTACACCCTTCGTCATTCGCACAGACCACATGCCTCTGGTGCACGCCTTCACTCGACAGTCTGACACCTGATCCGCCCATCAACGCCGACATCTTTCCGCCGTGGCAGAACCATTCAACACGTCCCTGGTGAATTGAATCCCATTGCCGATGCATTGTCAAGAAAGACGTTGGCTGCCGTTCAACTGGGATTGGATTACAATGCCTTGGCTGAAGCCCAACGACAGGATCCAGAGTATCAAGCATGTAGGACATCCTGCACATCCCTCCACTGGGAAGACGTCCCCCTCGACGACTCCAACACCACCCTCCTCTGTGACATCAGTACTGGTAAACCGTGACCTTGCATTCCTTTCACATCCCTCATGCTGTTCTACTGCACAGCTGCTGAAGACGAAGTTCATTTGGCACGGCATTTCTAAGGAGGCTAAGGATTAGGTCCGCCCCTGCACTTCTTGCCAAACTTCCAAAGTACATCGACACACGGATTCAGGAGTGGGCACCTTTCCTCAACCTCAGCGTCGTTTCGCCCACATTCACGTCGATGTTGTAGGACCCCTACCTACATCAAAAGGACATTGTTACCTGTTTTCCGTCATCAACCGCTCCACTCGTTGGCCTGAAGCCATTCCCATGGAAACTGCAACGTCCGCCTCATGTACATCTGCCTTACTCTCAGGATGGATTGCAAGATTTGGTATCCCTGAGCATATTACTTCTGACAGGGGTACCACTTTCACCTCTCAATTGTGGACGGCATTAGCGAATCTCCAGGGTATCACCCTACATCAGACAACTGCCTACAACCCCGCTGCCAATGGAATGGTTGAATGTTTTCATCGCACCCTCAAAGCAGCTTTGATGTCCCGCTGCAAGGATTCCAACTGGTTTACTCAGCTTTCCTGGGTCCTCCTGGGACTAGGGACCACTCCTACAGATGCCCTGGACATCTCGGCAGCTGAAATGGTGTATGGCAACCGTTGGTTGTCCCTGCCGAATATTTTCCTTCTACAACCTCCACCGACGATCTCCAGCGCATACGTTACGTCGTGGGAAAATTTACTCCATGCCACCAGACTTAAAAGCCCCAGCGAAGCATCACATACCGACAGACTTGCACTCTGCAACGCACGTCTTCCTACGCAACGACACTAGCAAGCACCGCTAACGCCCCCTTACACGGGCCCTTTCCTTGTGATCCGACGCAGTCCGAAAGCATTCCCACTAAACATTCATGGCAAAGAAGATTGGGTCTCCATTGATCATCTAAAACCTGCTTATCTCCTGCAAGATGACCCGCCTACAGTTCACCTCTCTAGATCAGGGCATCCTATTTAACATGTACAGTATGCCCTTTTTAGGGGGGGAGCCATATACCAACGTGTGTCACACGATCGTACATAGTAACGATATTTCTTCTTCTGTATATATTATGCTTTGTATCTTCGCTCTCCCCTCGCACTAATAGGGACCTGAATAAACATGTCTGTTTTTCTCACCATTAACTGTTAACAGAACTGTTGTCGAATGAACATGAAATTGCCTGTTATGTTCTTATGTCCTTTTTGCTGGACTTTATGTATATATAAACCGATGTTCTGTAATAAATTTACTCAGTTGCTTTCACCCTGCGTTCTTAGTCACAGCCTCTCTAGGACTGTCACACCACCATTTATGTTCTTGAGTTGTATCAGAGAGGGTTTCTTCTATGTTTAAATTGTATTCCTTTTCAGTTGAAGCATAAACTCTCCGAGCAAAAGCTCTAAGCTCAATCCCTTCGTACAGAACGAAATACACATTCTAATCTGGTCAATGCTCTTCTAGCCTAATACATTTCTTCGACGTAAATTTTGTCAAAAACACAGTTTTTGCATAAAATAACTTTAATTTCATAATTTTCCATATCATTATAACATGGGCGCCATGTGCAATCATCGGACAAATAACCAATCAGTTCTTTTTTTTTTTTCCCAGTCACCTAACATATAGTTGTTCCCAAATTTTTTATGTGGTTGGACTGTGGCAGTTACTATACTTTAAGGGTAGCACAACACCTTTGGAGGTGCTGCAAAAAATTCTGTATTTTTGAGATAAAAGAATAAAAAAAATGACGCCGCGCCGTTTTATTTTTTTTTTCTTTTTTTTTATCATTCACACAGGAGCTCTTTGGAAATTTGTAGCCGGTAGGCGCCAGTGTTCCTACCCTCTTTGTGTTTTGAGTGGCGCTTTAAATATGAAAAAAATGGAGCCGCAAAAAATAGTCAGCGGATAACCCAAAATTCCCCAGTGTATTGGTGATATTTCTGCTTCTTAAGCAATAAAGTAAGACTCTTGGGTTAACGTGAGGACACGGTATCCTAATGTACGAAGATCGCAGTCTACTACGGTAGTTAAGTGCACAGACGGTTAGAGGGTGTGGTTACGCCCCCACCCCTGATGGTAAGGATCTGGAATCTTAGGTTGGGTTAGGTGGGGAGCCTGACATTAGGACGTAGTTTTCCTCGTGATATCACAAATTATTAGTAATTTGTATTTTTCCTAACATACTTACCGAGAAACACTTTCATAGGAGTTACCTGGAACCTCCTCTCAAACGACCAGAGTTTTGTGTAGTTTACCCTACTCCCATTTTCTATCATGATAGGCCTAGCGGAGGAATACTCGCCCTGAGGGCAATACATGGCTTTAAAGCTGTATTTACTTGTTTTAGGCGGTCTTGAATACTGTTTTTACTCAAAATTATTTATATTTCGGACATTAGCAAAAATCCCCTCACTTTTAAGCTGACCTATTTACGACAAAATCGGATATCAAAACAGTTTAAAACACATGAAAATACTTCCGAAAAACTATATTCAACCACATTAACGGGAGCCAATGACTAAAAATATTTACCTGGATTTGTTTCCATTATGAATAAAACAGAATGTTTTCCTATTCATGAATGAAAAACAACTTGTTCTGATTCAGGAATAGAGGAGTGTGCCCCTATTCATGAATTTAAAAAAAAATACCAATCATGAAGAGCCGCAACACAATCATTCCCCACCACCCATCGATAAACATGAGACAAACAATGCTTGATTTGTTTCTTGTGTTAAAAAACAAATACTGATTTTAAAAAAATAAAAGTTGAATTCATCATTCATTCACCATGACGAAAGCGTTGAATTTATTACAGACTTTGACATACGTCAATAAATCTACTGTTCTACAAATATATCTTTCTTCTTTGCAAATGTAATCTTATACTATTCAAAATTATTTTGATATAATTTTCAAAATTATATTCGGATTAAATGGCAATCAACCTTTTAAAATGTTGACAGATACAGGCTAATACAGAATACCAAACTTGGAAACAAAATGAAGACTGATCGAGGAAAGTCTAATACTATACTAAAAGAATATTGAAAATATATTAAAATTCAGTGCTAGAAAAATAAATTGCTGAAACACTTCAAAATCAAACCCTGGACTCTCAGATCGAAGTGGGAGTCTTAGCAGCTACGGTAACAGAAGGTAATACCAAAGCTTGAATCTGAGAAATTACCAAAGCAGGCTACATACTTAGCATATCATTGACTTTTCCAAATTTTCAACCCACTATCAACCGAACCTATAGCAATTCATTCGAACTATCCAATCACGCGTATTTCAATTTCTACCTCACACTAGGATTACAGCCAGGCCTCGTAAGTGAAGGGCAACTAACTGAATTAACAAAGAAGCCCATAAAGGATGTAGGTACATGAGACTTACACAAAACCTGAGAAACCTAAGCTAGTTTTGCTTTCTAAATTTTTCAAGTTATTCA
>NC_090725.1:71418601-71423601 GCF_036898095.1 Palaemon carinicauda
AATGATAATAATGATCAAATTCACAAATATTTTGCCTGATTGCATTGAAAGTGTGGTCATTTAGACCTTTACCACTAAATCATTAGATGTGATTAAACCTAATAACGACTTGGCTGAACACAATCCAGACGATATCAAGATTAGCACTTGAAGTCGAAATCTTCAATATGCATGCTTGGTAGGCCCCTACTCCAGTAGATTACAACATAAGGATTTGTAACGTATGTAGTCAATTTATCACATAGCAATATCTTGCTCTCAATTGTTAAGTAAGGTTTATGGTGCCATACCTCCCTCCTAATGAGGCATTGGTTCAAATTCCGGTCATGGCAGGAGGACTAATTATGCTTAATTCCTCTAAGTGTAATTTATTCGAAGACTTTAGTAGATTTGATATGAACATGTGACGGGCCGAAAGAAGGTTGTGACTCAAAGGCAGGAAGCAATCAACTGAGTAACTTTACTAAAGAACACTCTCCTTTATATACAAAACCTCAAGGCAACTGGAAATTTCATGTTCGAGAAACAGACAATGTTACAGAGGAAAAACGCATACATGTTTATTCTGGTTCTTTTTAGTGCGAGGGAAGAGTGCAGATACAAGCATAATATATACAAAATAATTTATGTACGATCGTGTGACACACGGTTGGTACAAACAAGTCACCTATGGCGTCTATTCTCATTAGTATGAAACTTAATTGTACCTCTTGTAAATTCATACGATTTTTATGTGTTTGTATACATATGAAAAGATGTTTTTCAAAACGTCGGCCGGGAAAGCGCCCCCCACCAACCACGGGTCCCAATCACTGCAGTAACCACCCCAGCAAACAGCATAAAACGGGTCCCAATCACAGCAGTAACCACCCCAGCAAACAGCATAAAACGGGTCCCAATCACAGCAGTAACCACCCCAGCAAACAGCATAAAACGGGTCCCAATCACCGCAGTAACCACCCCAGCAAACAGCATAAAACGGGTCCCAATCACAGCAGTAACCACCCCAGCAAACAGCATAAAACGGGTCCCAATCACAGCAGTAACCACCCCAGCAAACAGCATAAAACGGGTCCCAATCACAGCAGTAACCACCCCAGCAAACAGCATAAAACGGGTCCCAATCACCGCAGTAACCACCCCAGCAAACAGCATAAAACGGGTCCCAATCACAGCAGTAACCACCCCAGCAAACAGCATAAAACGGGTCCCAATCACAGCAGTAACCACCCCAGCAAACAGCATAAAACGGGTCCCAATCACAGCAGTAACCACCCCAGCAAACAGCATAAAACGGGTCCCAATCACCGCAGTAACCACCCCAGCAAACAGCATAAAACGGGTCCCAATCACAGCAGTAACCACCCCAGCAAACAGCATAAAACGGGTCCCAATCACAGCAGTAACCACCCCAGCAAACAGCATAAAACGGGTCCCAATCACCGCAGTAACCACCCCAGCAAACAGCATAAAACGGGTCCCAATCACAGCAGTAACCACCCCAGCAAACAGCATAAAACGGGTCCCAATCACAGCAGTAACCACCCCAGCAAACAGCATAAAACGGGTCCCAATCACAGCAGTAACCACCCCAGCAAACAGCATAAAACGGGTCCCAATCACCGCAGTAACCACCCCAGCAAACAGCATAAAACGGGTCCCAATCACAGCAGTAACCACCCCAGCAAACAGCATAAAACGGGTCCCAATCACAGCAGTAACCACCCCAGCAAACAGCATAAAACGGGTCCCAATCACAGCAGTAACCACCCCAGCAAACAGCATAAAACGGGTCCCAATCACAGCAGTAACCACCCCAGCAAACAGCATAAAACGGGTCCCAATCACAGCAGTAACCACCCCAGCAAACAGCATAAAACGGGTCCCAATCACAGCAGTAACCACCCCAGCAAACAGCATAAAACGGGTCCCAATCACAGCAGTAACCACCCCAGCAAACAGCATAAAACGGGTCCCAATCACAGCAGTAACCACCCCAGCAAACAGCATAAAACGGGTCCCAATCACCGCAGTAACCACCCCAGCAAACAGCATAAAACGGGTCCCAATCACCGCAGTAACCACCCCAGCAAACAGCATAAAACGGGTCCCAATCACAGCAGTAACCACCCCAGCAAACAGCATAAAACGGGTCCCAATCACAGCAGTAACCACCCCAGCAAACAGCATAAAACGGGTCCCAATCACCGCAGTAACCACCCCAGCAAACAGCATAAAACGGGTCCCAATCACCGCAGTAACCACCCCAGCAAACAGCATAAAACGGGTCCCAATCACAGCAGTAACCACCCCAGCAAACAGCATAAAACGGGTCCCAATCACAGCAGTAACCACCCCAGCAAACAGCATAAAACGGGTCCCAATCACAGCAGTAACCACCCCAGCAAACAGCATAAAACGGGTCCCAATCACAGCAGTAACCACCCCAGCAAACAGCATAAAACGGGTCCCAATCACAGCAGTAACCACCCCAGCAAACAGCATAAAACGGGTCCCAATCACAGCAGTAACCACCCCAGCAAACAGCATAAAACGGGTCCCAATCACAGCAGTAACCACCCCAGCAAACAGCATAAAACGGGTCCCAATCACAGCAGTAACCACCCCAGCAAACAGCATAAAACGGGTCCCAATCACAGCAGTAACCACCCTAGCAAACAGCATAAAACGGGCCCCAATCACAGCAGTAACCACCCCAGCAAACAGCATAAACTAACGAGCAAAAACGGGACTTTATCTGAGAAAGGAAAGCAAGGCAAGAACGTTACCACTGTACTAGACCTAATATGAACAAAATCAGAAGTTGTAACATCATTAACGAAATTCTATAACGTTGTGTTAAATCAAAAAATTGCTATAACACCAATATTTATGTTGCACACATTTAATGTTCAGAAAATTGACAAAATTGGATCCTAATTAGCGTTTGGAAGTGATAGAAATGAAGGCTTGTGCATCGTTTCAAATAAAATACTTCGTCATGGTGTTGGCTGCCATGATACAGGTATTTCACATATAAACTCTCTTTTTTTCCCGAAAGTTCGTGATTTGATCTCATCTGAAAACCATTTCCATTCATTGATGGATTTTCAACTTCTTTTATAACTAAACGTACGCATTTGCTCTCTGTTCCCGCGTGGATTGTATATTCAAGAGAGAATACATCTGAAATTACTATTGTATACATTATTTTTTTATATATTCTGACAGTGATTTGGGCATGTTTTTCCTCGAAGTACTGAGCTCAGTCTCTAAATTCAAGAAATAAACATTGATATGTTTAATTTATTTTCTAAATGAAACAAAATTACAATAAAATCCAAAATATAAGATCACAAAATTCGTGTAAGTCGAATAATTTTGCAACCAAAATAATTATGTTTAAAATACAGTTAACAATAAAGAACAGAAAATTTTTTTCTTAAAGAAACATTAATACTCTTCAACAGACTCTGTATTTTCTTATTCTGTCAATCTGTTCTCCCTGGTAAATCACTCTATATTGCCATTACTGCATCTTCCTTAACCATAACCGTTTCCACTTATCCTTTACATAGTTTATATGGAAGATATTGATTTTAATGTTATTTTTATTAAAATATTACATTTTTCCTTTTTTTCTTTACTTAATGGGCTATTTTCCCTGTTGGAGTCCCTGGGCTTATAGCATCACGCTTTTCCAACTAGGTTTGTAGCTTAGTAATAATAATAATAATAATAATAAAAATAATAATAATAATAATAACAATAATAATAATAATAATAATAATAATAATAATAATAATCAATTCCTTTTACCCTCACATTTGCTGTATCTTCCTTTCCCATCGACCGCCCTTTGCCAATCTATGTCAGTACTGACACTGACAGCATCCCCGAAGCTGACCATACGAGTGATGAGTAAATCGGCGATAAGTGAAAGCAATCAAACGTCAAAGGAGGTTAATTACATGAAAACAAGGCAATTAGGAAACGTCAGTCATTATCCGTGGATTGATAGACCCATATGTTTCATTGCTATTACTGACATTGACCGTTATATAATAGCAGGACTCTAAAGTAATGACCAATTGGTATAAGCGTTATAATCAATAGTTAATGTTTCCCAAACCGTATGGATTATACACAACATAAAAAGTATTATTATATATCAAAATAGAAAACGGTGTCTATGATCCTAGTAATATCAATTAAGTGGAGGATGAAAATGATGCAGATCGTATGTAATAGGTGCTGATGATTTTCGTGTATATAAAAATTTGTCAAGATATCAATAGTGTTATTATGAAATTGTTGCACGTCTTAATTTTTCATTGAATATAGAGACGGAAGAATAAAATGTCATAGGAGACCCGTGAAGGTTATATCTCCATGAGTTTTGAACATTTTCCAGGAGCCGGACATACGAAAGGGTATAGGATTTAAGTAAATAATATTGAGAAATTAACAAACTGTGAAGATTAATAGAATATTTTAAGTGTCTACACGAATGGAAAGATGGGCGTGAATAATAGCAAAAGAAAGTTCCCGAAAATAAAAAAGTTAAGCAATTAGTTCTACTATGAATGGGGGAGGATTGGGGTAGTTAATTTGTAATGTATAGAGCTTCAGAGTTAATGTAGCTTGTGATGGTGGAATGACAAAAAAAGTATTGTTCGTGACAAGACTTAAATAAGTAAGTACAATTGCCTATGAAAACATCAGAAAGATAATAGTAGTATCTACGGTATCCAATACTCTTCTTCTATGGAATTAAATGTGAAGGTTAAATGAATTCAGAACAACTGCAGATGTTAAAACTAAATGCTTGTAAGCCATACGAGAAGTAAGAGGGACTGAGATATTGAGATAGCTGGGAATATGAAGACATGGCGGTAAAAGGTTACTGTAGGTGAAAGATAAATCAGTGTTAAAAATTGCTTGATCAGGTGGAATGAATGGAAGAGGTCGAAATACGGAAAACGGGTTTCATACTATAC
>NC_090725.1:71428601-71431101 GCF_036898095.1 Palaemon carinicauda
GTAGGAAATAATATTAATGGAGAATACCTTTATAATTCAAAATTTTCAGATGACATAGTTGTGTTTTTTTAATCTTGCGTGAAATTGCAAAGGTGATAGAAAATTTGAACATAAAAAGCAGAAATGTAGGACTGAAAATTAATTTAAATAATAGTAAAATAACTTTCAATAAAAATGCAGACACAACAATTAAGTGATATGAACGAATCTCTGGAGATTGTTAATGAATACACATACATAGGACAGACATCAAATGTTTCCATATGACATGAGAACGAAACTCAAAGAAGGACGACATCAAATGTTTCCATATGACATGAGAACGAAACTAAAAGAAGGATGACATCAAATGTTTCCATATGACATGAGAACGAAACTAAAAGAAGGATGACATCAAATGTTTCCATATGACATGAGAACGAAACTAAAAGAAGGATGACATCAAATGTTTCCATATGACATGAGAACGAAACTAAAAGAAGGATGACATCAAATGTTTCCATATGACATGAGAACGAAACTAAAAGAAGGATGACATCAAATGTTTCCATATGAAATGAGAACGAAACTAAAAGAAGGATGACATCAAGTGTTTCCATATGACATGAGAACGAAACTAAAAGAAGGATGACATCAAGTGTTTCCATATGACATGAGAACGAAACTCAAAGAAGGATAAGCATGGGATGAAGAACTTTTGATGAATAAAATGAGAGTACGACAAGTAAAATGGCTGGCAAAGGATTCAAACATTAGTTCCGATAAATATAAGAGTAAAAATTTTACTTGGCAATAAAAATATGAGCAAACTCTTTACTTACCCAGTTCTAAAGCTTTTGAACGTGTTTTGGTAAAACGTCTAAATACGTATCTGTTCCCTAGTTTGCAATCTGGTTTTCGCAGGTGCTGTACAGAAATCCCTTGATTGTGTTCAGGAAGTTCGTATGATTGGCCTTTATTTTAGTGTTGCCTTTGACGAATTTAATCTTAAGGCTCTTGTTTTCAAACTCTAACAGTTAAGAGTACGCGGGTCATATCTTTGCATCATTATTGAATTTAATTTATTGTATTTAATCCTGTTGAATTCAGGATTTGTAATTGGAATCTACAGTAAATCATATTATCTCCAACATTACAACTCAGTACAATGCGTAGCGCTTAGACGTTTTATGTCAAGTTTATTATTAACACTCAAGATTTTCCTTTTTTCCATACAAATTTCAATGGTGAGGTTCATACAATGACTTAAAACCTTTCCTTTTCACAGACTGATTGTGGTAATGCTTTCAAACATGTCCTTGTAACCATATATCCCACAAAATGCTTATGAATCATATTTGCTAAAAATAATTCAACTACATGATTAATACAAGTCATAAAAAATGCCAACACAGACTACTATATAACAATATAGGTAATCAAAAGTGTTAAGACCATACAAAATTTTGTAAAATAAAATACAACCAGAATGGAATGGAAACTGTTTCTCATAAAAATGAGTGGGGGGGGTGGGGGGGGGGGGTTGCAAGGGCTTTTGCTCGGAAAAATCTCCCCAGTTTGTCTTCCTTACTTCTAAAAACTCAACTTAGTAGGATGAGCATTTTTACGATGCGTCGAGTGATGCCCCATCTTCTCCCTTTTCCTCTTGGGCCACACAGGCATGGAAGCTCACACAGTAAATTGTTTTATTATGCTTTGTTTCTGGTTCTTGGATGATAGTAGTTTAGGGAAGTGGGGTCACGAGGCCACAGGAAAGATGGAAAGGATGGGATAACATAGTCAGAGAATGAGGGCAAGCATGTGAGTCAGAGAATGAGGGCAAGCATGTGATGTGTTTCTTGAGAGAGAGAGAGAGAGAGAGAGAGAGAGAGAGAGAGAGAGAGAGAGAGAGAGAGAGAGAGAGCAGAGGCGCTTCATGTAAGGTAAGAAATACCTTAGAAAGGAAAAAAAATACAAAACGAGAATCGTGAATTGAAAATTACAGCTAAAAGGCAAACAGGATAATATAAGGTATACAATAAACTAGTATGATAAGAAACAAAAATAAATATGATCGTTAAATCTCTATCAATTTCTGTTTAATTGTCGTGTGCCATACATAGAGAAAAACTAAACCGAATTACAGTGTAAAAAGACTGTAAGCGAATAGGGGCACAAGATGGTTATTTTGCTCCAAAAACAGAAAATAAAATATCAACATTTGCATAACTACCAGACAATTTGATAGGCTCCCTTGAAACCGGTCAAAACCTCTCAAGTATACGAATAAAAAATGTATGTGTGTGTGTGTTGTCGGGTGTAAGTGTAAGTGTTTGAGTGCAAAAATAATTATATATTCATTTATACCAGCCGACTCAGCGCTGATGGATGGAAAGGTCATTCAGAACGCGGTATGTAAAAAATACAAATATTTATAATATATATATATATATATATATATATATATATATATATATATATATATAAATATGTACATATGTATGTATAAATAAATTTATAT
>NC_090725.1:71436101-71443601 GCF_036898095.1 Palaemon carinicauda
GATCTTCGGTTTCTTCGCATTGTTCTTTACTTTCATCTTTTCCATTTTCATTTCATGAGAGGTAACTCCTCTCTTTCCCTCACCCCGAGGTAAACCTCCCCAAGGCAGGAGCAAACTTCTGGCCAACATATTTCGCCAGCACGCCTTCCACATTGAATATTTGACATTCCATTTCCAGCATCAAGGAAGCTAGCATAAAAGAGAGAGAGAGAGAGAGAGAGAGAGAGAGAGAGAGAGAGATGAGAAGAGAGAGAGAGAGAGAGAGAGGAGAGAGAGAGAGAGAGGTAATAACCATCACCCTTAACCCTTCCAGCCTCTCCTCATCCCTCCACTTGCAACCCCCCCCCCTCCCTCGTCACACAGCTCAACACTTCCTCTTGAAGCTTTAACTCCATTGCAGAGGCATCCACCGCCATCACACTTCCATCACTGACACAACTCGAAAAGTAAAATAGCCAAGAAAACACTGCTCCTCACCGGTAACAGTTTCTGGCATCCTGACATCTAAGGTCATTGACGCCAATACCATTTATTATATATCAAAAATAAAAGAATATGCAATTAAAGCCATAAAAGTTAAAATGTCATTATAAAATTTGATTAGTTTTCAGAAGATCTGCTTCTGAAATAAATCTAAAAATTCAGCTCGCATAGTAGGACACATCATGTCCAAGAATCCGATAACAGTTTCCCGTCATTAAAACATGACAATTTTGCCTCATTGGGTACCTTTTTACAAACAAATGCATCTTAATATGTATTAACCTATATACGTTCAAATGTACACATTGAAAACACATGTCAATCGATACTCCGACCGTATATATGTCACCATGCATGTATATGTGTATTTATGTTGGTATACATATTGAAATCTTAATATGTATTAACCTATATACGTTCAAATGTACACATTCAAAACACATGTCAATCGATATTCCAACCGTATATATGTCACCATGCATGTATATGTGTATTATATGTTGGTATACATATGCTATATAAAGTATAAATATTACTTATTAGAGAGTAGAAAAATGTTCGACGGTAATAATACTGATCCAGTAGGACAAAGGGAAGAAATTTGACAGCACTATCGCTTCCCTGAATGGCGTGCCTACACGTGACCTATATTACCGTTTCATTTTCCAACGTAAAAAACAATATCATAAACCTCAATATTTGGAATTAATGGACGTACTACGTATGCCACATGCATATCATACAAAAAGGATCAAATCTCTCGAAGGAGATGTGTGCTATGAGACCCGGTGAAACCGAGGCAAGGGGAAATAGCCGAAAGATTTAAAAAGAAATGCCTCCCCTGGTAGACTAATGTAGGGCAGGAGAGATATAGGTTTGTTGTTTTAGATTATTTTGGATACGAGAGAGAGAAAAAAAAATATTTTCTCTTGTATCAACATGATTGCGGAGATGTATGAGAGAGCAAAAAGGAGGTCACCCAATCATCAGCAGCCATTGCCTGGCCCTCCTTGGTCCTAGGTTTGGTGGAGAGGGGCCGTGGGCGCTGATCATATGTATATATGGTCAATTTCTAGGGCATTGTTCTGCTCGAATAGGGCAATGTCACTGTCCCTTGCCCCTGCCATTCATGAACGGACCTTTTAACCTATAAATTAGATTTATCTCCTCATGTAACAGTGAATTATGTTTAGCTTCTTATACTCGATTGCATAATTTTTCACCGGACGTTCCAGTGCAATAGTTTTTAGCTCCTTACTTTTTATTGCGTTAGTTTCAACACTTGCACTTGATTTATTTAATGGTAGATTTTTAAATTGCATTGCATTAGTTTTAGCTCCTTACATTTCTTTGCATTAGTCTGTCTTCTTATATTCCATTACATTGGTATTAGCGCTGTAGAATATTTAAACTGTTTGATAACAGGTTAAGCTGTAGAAGCAACTGTTTATTTAGCGAGGATATAAAAGATCGAAAAGGGAGATATTATGTGGGAGAATTCAAAACTATTTTCTTTCGGTTGGGTTTTGGATGAATAGGAAGAAATGTCGTGGTTGGTTACTTGAATACTAAGATGACATGAGTCTTTTTATAGTTTATTTATGACATATTGTTTTTGATGTTGTTAATAGTTTATATATGACATGTCTGTTTTGACGTTGTTACTTTTTTTAGAATGATTTATTGTTAATTTGTTCTCTTCATTTATTTATTTCCTTATTCCTTTCCTCACTGGGCTATTTTTCCCTGTTGGAGCCCCTGGGCTTATAGCATCTTGCTTTTCCGACTAGAGTTGTAGCTTGGATAATAATAATAATAATAATAATAATAATAATAATAATAATAATAATAATGACCGATATGTTAATACGGAGTCTATCCGGTAGGTTGACAATGAACCTAATTACATGAGAATTAACAGGGTCGACAAAGAACATGTTCGATGAGTAATACTACTGTTAGGAGCATGTTCCAAAAAGTGAATGTTTGTAATTATAGACTACTTGGAAGCAAAAATCGTCCACATAATTGTGTGTTAGTGTGAAGCATCTGACAAGAGTAACTATAGTCCATTTCTTTTAGCGATGCATATTTGCACCGACTCGCAGCGGTGCCCTTTTAGCTGGGAAAAGTTTCCTGATCGCTGATTGGTTGGACGAGGTCATTCTAACCAATCAGCGACCAGGAAACTTTTCCGAGCTAAAAGGGCACCGCTGCGAGTCGGTGCAAATCTGCCTCGATAAAAGAAATGGACTATAGATGGACGTATTAGTGAGAAAGTATAATTAATAAAAATAAATCGAGCCATTTCCTGTTCGACTTAGGGCGATCAGAATGTGACTAAGATTTCAATCTAGAAAAAAAGAAAACTTGACGTGAAAAATGTGAGTAAAATGTTATATGTAAATATATGAGGGATAGGAGATTTCAAGATGGCCAACGGCTTACATAGAGGGTAATGCCAAATTTGAAGACTTCCAGAATGAGGATGATGGAGCGAGAGGATGAACTTACAGATACAGTCACAAAGAGAAGATTAATAAATAATAAATGGTAAGAGAGGAAATTACTGTATTAGTTCAACGAAGAAACTGGGAGGTTATTTGAAGTGTAAAACCATACGCTCGTGAAACATAGGAGGAAGAAATGTGAAACATATTGCTTTTACATATCGTCACCCTCATAAACTAACTACCAAAGTCATTTTCTCCACTTGTTGGGAAATAAAAAAATAAATCTTCTCATTTCCAAATTCTTTATATAATTGTATTGAGCTTCAATTAACAAATTCTAATTCACAAATTCTTCTGTTAAGAATTTGTGAATTGAAGCTCAACACAATGATATAAAGAATTAGGAAATGACAAGGTTTTTTTTTTTTCTATTTCCCAACAAGTGGAGAAAATGACTTAGGCAGTTAGTTTATGAGGGTGACGATAAATGACATTTAACCTCCAAATACGAACTTGCCCTTACACTGAATTATGGCTGCAATTGTGGAATTTGAGGATCAAATATGAAGTCACGACCCCTCCAAGTAAGAAATTAACCTTGTCCCTTGAATACACTAAATATGATATATAATTCCCATCAATAGTACAATATACATATGAAATTTTATCTTAAAAGATATTGAAAGTTACAAAGCTTAAAATTCTTTTACCTTAGCGGACTAACGAACGTTTTGCGTACTAGCCAGATGCACATACATCCCTTGGAAAATACAATGGATATTGAACATGGGATATGATAACCAGCTAAAAATATCAAGTGATGTAATGTGAAGGCTGTATGCGAGAAAACTTAATGACTAACTATCCATATATCCAGAACATGTCCTGAAACCTTCAGGAATGGTGATGTGGGACTGTGATAGGAATAGGGGTTTTCTCCAGCACAATGTCACACGTTTTTTTTTTTTTTTTTTTTTTTTAGGTACTTTGATGAGTTTAGATTTCATTTATTTTTCTTTTGTATGAGGGCACTGCCATTATATAAAGACAACGATTTCTTGGTAAATATACGTCAATGAAAGCCATTGATTATTGGCTGAAACATGTAGCGGCAATTATTAAATAAATAGAGCAGCACAGTAACAAATCATATATTTTCCTTCAATATTCTATCCCTGAAGAAAAGAAAAGATACTTGAAACTGAAAAAAAAAAAACTATTGTTTAAAAATAGCTGAAGCATAAGACTTTTAGCATTTAAACAATGAATACTTTATATATATATAAATATATATATATATATATATATATATCTGGGGCCCTCTGAAGAACAGTAATGCCAACTGATATCAAATTATTAAATCTACTTACAACAATGCAAAAACAGCATTCCCGGTCTACCAAACTTTACGAACCTGCAAAAGGAAAAAATAGATTAGCTTTTCCTAAATGGTTATTTATAATACAGAAATCTTAATATAATTTCAATAATCCAATCTGCACTTATTTTGCATTTGTTATTGACGTTTTTATATTAATTAATCTAACCCAAAAGTATAAATTAAAAAGTCTGAAGTAAGATATCATTTCAACTATCTTAATACGAGGATCAGAATGCTATACTTGTAAACCAACTTGAGATCTAATGATAAGTAAGGGGAAATATTTAATTTCATTTCCATACTTATTTTTTTCTAATTCAAGTAAAATGAAGGGCAACTATAGTCCATTTCTTTTTAGCGATGCATATTTGCACAGACTCGCAGCGGTGCCCTTTTAGCTGGGAAAAGTTTCCAGATCGCTGATTGGTTGGACAAGATAATTCTAACCAATCAGCGATCAGGAAACTTTTCCGAGCTAAAAGGGCACCGCCGCGAGTCGGTGCAAATATGCATCGCTAAAAGAAATGGACTACAGGTATTCCCATCGCAGTAGAAATTATGAAATTACTTTCCCCCAACCATTTCTTGACCTGCCCTATAGATTTTAACACTTGAATATTTTCCTTTAGTATTCCATAAAGAATAGAAGGCAAAGGTTGGTCAAATTTCTCCATGGGATGAATATCGTATACGACGAAAACATGAAAGGGAAAAATAAGACAGGCTAAAAGGATTTGCTTAGATAAGGGAGTGCTCTTTTAAATTACATGATAAATAAAACACAAGCAAAAATAATCATGTTTATTGTCAATGCAATTAGTTCCATGTAAAGAATGTCAAAAACGTAAAAGGTTAGCAGCAAGAAAGATATACCTGTTTCACTCGGTTTTTTTTTTTTAATCAACTTTGCAATAGTTGTTGGTATCTAACAGAAGTTGATTCTACAATATGTTGTCATGGTTTTATAACTGAATTCTCCAATGGCATTATCAACTTTAATGCAACCAACGAGAGAGAGAGAGAGAGAGAGAGAGAGAGAGAGAGAGAGAGGGAGAGAGAGAGAGAGAGAGAGAGAGAGAGAACATCTTCTCATTCGGTACCCCATACATAGAACAAACACCGGAAAATTATGAGACGGTCAGCTGGACGTATGTATAAAATTTAAATTATTCTACGAAAAACAAAAACACAATCTTCCCTTCCAAATCAATCCATAGTCAAAGTGATAGTTTATAGATATATGTATAAAATCTAAAAACACACATTTTGCATCCTGCAAACACGATTCAATTTATATCTTTAAAAAATCTGATAAAAAACATGAAATTAGATTTCAGCAATATGTGAAATCGATATTAGATAAATAACTTGATATATATTTCTTTCATGCTAAAAGTTTCTTGTTCTGATTTCAGGAAGTATGGAAATTAAGTTTTAACATGTGAATTATCACAAAACAACATTATTCAGTTTATATACCATACAATAACAGATAATGAAAGCAAAGGATTCAGGTTAAGTATTCCCAAGCATTTCAACAAAAAAGGGATTTTGACAAAGGAAAAATCTATTTCTGGGGAGATACCTGTGACGCCCGGTGAAAAGAGTCCTTCTTTACACTTTTCTGATATAAATACTTCCAAATATACCAGAGAAATTTAAAGTATGGAATGCAGAGGTTACTACCCTCGCGCGAACACCCAGTGGGCGTCGTGTATAAAGCAGGGGCGTGTGAAAACCACTATTCACAGGCTGTCTTCCATTTAGATCATTCCTTCATCAAAGGGAAGGGGGCGTAACAGAGACCCTACCTATCATACCATCACCATTCTCCACATCTGAGAAAAACGCCCGATCACACACGCTGAGAGGCGAGGATCAAGATGCTATTGTTTTGTTGATAACCGTCTTAGAGAAGAAAAGAGACGCTAAATGTAAGGGGATTGCGCAAGTATTTGTAAAGTAACTCTAACATGAACAAAAACTGAGACCCAATCCAGGGACTCAAGAGGAGGGAATCCTAATTTTCTCATGCACATGACAGTGTGTCAGTACTGAATTTTTTCGAACGGTAATCCTATAAAAACAGATCATCAAATCCTCCTTTTAAGTACTCTAAGTGATGATATGATAACAGTTTCCAGGAATAATCGTATTACTCCAAGTAAAATCTCTAATTACGTGTATGAACCCTTAGAATAATTAGGACCAACCTTACCTCGAAGTATTTCATAATTCTCTTCTGTTAAAAAAAAAAAAAAAAAAAAAAAAGCAAACATACTGGGCCGTACCCTGAGATGTTTGTCGATGTGTTCTTGTTTGGATTGGACGGTATTTATGAATTTGAGAGTAAAACCGGCCGCTGAATTCTGGACAGCCATTCCTCCACTAAAGGGTGAGTATACATGCCCGGGATTGGCTGGATGATGTACGGACATTTTCCCCACATCTATATCATCACCGGACAGTTTCCCAACCCTGTATATTATAAGCCCAAAAGACTTAAATTAGAATTCTATAAAAATAAAAAATAAAAAATATCCCCGAAATAATGACCAAGGAAATATAAACCAATTGGGGGGAGGGGGGGGGGGCTGCGCAACTCAGTATGTACCGCTTACCAGAACTTAGGTGCAGTGATCATGTTATATTTGCGAGCGAAGCGAGCCACGGCGGAGAAAACACCATTAGCATTCCTTGAAAAATAACTCCGAGAGTAATAGCGGATTTGCAATGCATGTAGTGTAATTAATTTAGTCATCAACAAAATGCTTACTTTTTATTTTTTACATAGCTTATAGTATTATGGTGGGGTAAATGTCCGGTGGGGTAAATATCTGGTGGGGAAGATGTCCGGTGGGGTAAATATCTGGTGGGGAAGATGTCCGGTGGGGAAGATGTCCGGTGGGGAAAATTACCTGGACTTTTTATTTTTTACATGGCTTATAGCATTATGGTGGGGTAAATGGGCGGTGGGGAAAATGTCCGGTGGGGGTAAATATCCGGTGGGGAAGATGTCCGGTGGGGAAAATGTCCGGTGTGGTAAATATCCGGTGGGGAAAATGTCCGGTGGGGGTAAATATCCGGTGGGGTAAATGTCCGGTGGGGAAAATGTCCGGTGGGGTAAATATCCGGTGGGGTTAAATGTCCGGTGGGGTAAATATCCGGTGGGGTAAATGTCCG
>NC_090725.1:71453384-71468384 GCF_036898095.1 Palaemon carinicauda
CATTATCAATGCTGAGGTCCGGATGTGAGGAGTCACTGACCTTGACCTACTCTAATCATACTTTGAGTTTTGTTAGGATTCAACTTAAGCCCCTAATTTGCATCATGCACTGATTCTAGCAAGACCTATATCAAGGGATTCAGCAACTGCAGATCTACATTCAGCAGATGGAATTGATGCAAGAGAATAGCATCATCTGCATATACAACGAGCTTATTTTTTAGGCCAAACCACATGTCATGTGTATATAATACAAAAAGTAACTGGGCCGAGATCACTACCTGAGGATCACCAGATATCACATTCCTATACTCACTAGGATGCCATCAACAAAATTCCTTAGCGACCTATTACTTATAAATTCAATGATGATGCTAAGAAACACCCACTTACTCCAACTGTTTAAGTTTGAAACAAGGGCCTCATGATTAACACGGTCAAAGGCAGGATTAAAATCAAGGCCAATCATACGAAATTCCTACCCACAATCAAGGGCTTTCTGTGTAGCATCGAAGATTGTAAGAAGGCATCGCATGTTCCAAGGGCTTCATGAAAACCAAATTGCAAACTAGGGAATAGAGGATTGCCTTCCGCAAACCTATTTAAACGTTTGACCAAAAGACGTTAAAAAAACTTTAGATAATATTTGAGTTATGAAAATTAGGCAGAAATCAGTTAGAATTGAGCTATCAGAAACACAAAAACATAATGTAGTAGCATTAATGATTCTCCAACAAGTTCTTAAAGCTCCTCTTCTTGCTAACTTGTACAAAGTAACAGGTAACTATTGGAGCTGAGAAATCTGCAGTCTTTATATATATATATATAAAAAAAAAAGGAAAAATTCCACTTGGGTCTACACCACCATAAGCATCAAAGTCCATCAATGGAGCTTTAATTTCACGAGATCGAAAAGCTAAACTAGTTAGTTTAGCAACAGGAAAACAGGAAAGAGGAAAATCAAGTTTCTCATTACTCTGCTTACTCTTAAACACATCAGACAAAATTGTTGCCTTTTCCTTTGGACAGTGAGGGACAGAGCCATAAGGTTTGAGTAAATGGGGAACTGTCGCATCTACACCAAAAAGAGCAGTTCTACCAGAAAGGATTTCTTTTATGGTTAAATTGTATTCCTTTTCCACAGAAGCATAAACTCTCTGAGCAAAAGCTCTAAACTGAGTATGGTTATTCCAAGTCAAATCTGATATGTTTCCTTTCCTAGATAATAGGCCTCCTGCTTCTCCAAATAAGCACGTCTTAAATCATAATTGAACCAGTATATATACAGTATATATATATATGTATATATATACGTATATATATATATATATATATATATATATATATATATATATAATATATATATATATATATATAATGTGTGCATATATACAAATTTCAATTTAATATATTTATATCTATATTTTATGCACATATCAGTAAGGGTTTTATGTCAAATATCTACTTACTTACTTACTTATATCTGTGCACATGTATTTTGACCAAAATGAGTAAATCCGTGGAGGAACCCAAGAGAACATCTCTGCATATATATATATATATATATATATATATATATATATATATATATATATATATATATATATATATATATATTATATATATATATATATATATATATATATATATATATATATATATATATACACACATATAAAAGGGAAGAATACTCTGCCTAATAAATAGGATTTTTTGAAGTTTGCAAATCATTGGTTATTACAACTGTAGAAGCTAATGTTTGAAACCATTCCCAGTCATCACTTGATTTAACGATGCCATATGAAAATGTCTGAATGTAAGTGACACAGAATGTTATGAATTTAAGCTAAAAAAAAAAAAAAAAAAAAAAAAAAAAAATCATTTCATTAACATTATATTTTTCATAAAAAAAATATCAATGTGAGAACTTCCTACATTATTGCTTGTTAAGTTTATGATTAGAAGTCATGGAATGTCCAACAGATTAAAATCTATTTCTCAACTTGGCTTAAAAAAGTGATGGCGAGAGGATTCATCCACTTTAGACTAAACTACAATATTCTGAGGATTGGATTCATAAAAACAAAATTGTCGAGCACATGAAATTATCTGAGTTTCGATAAAGTACAGTATACAAAACAAAGTCGTTACAAAAACGAACTTTATACAGAGACAGATGTTGAGAATTCAGAAGGCGATTTCACAAGAAGACAAGTGACGCCATATTTCAGTGACAGATAAGGTCAAGTCTTGAAAAGTTCATAAAGAGTTGGCTTTTCTAAAAACGAGAACATAAAAAGTTTTCAGGCCCCTAATTAAATTTCTTCTGGAAATCACAATAATAACACTAACTGTGTAAGACATAATAATAATAATAATAATAATAATAATAATAATAATAATTCCTTTATTCCACAAAACAATGGGTATTGTTACATAAAGAATGTATTTACTGTTACATAAAGAATGATACTTTAGGGCGAGGCTCTGGAGGTTGAAGAACATTTTGAAAAAAATTATGTATGAACAAATTTATATAATATAAAGGGAACATGAAACTAAACATATCAAAATGCAGCATAATATACGAAAATGGTTACAGCATGACAAACGAACAAATAAACACTGTCCCTGGAAACGAAAACTACCTCAAATAAACACTGTCCTGGACACGAAAACTACCTCAAATAAACACTGTCCCTGGAAACGAAAACTACCTCAAATAAACACTGTCCTGGACACGAAAACTACCTGAAATAAACACTGTCCCTGGAAACGAAAACTACCTGAAATAAACACTGTCCCTGGACACGAAAACTAACTCAACTAAACACTGTCCCTGGAAACGAAAACTACCTCAAATAAACACTGTCCCTGGAAACGAAAACTACCTCAAATAAACACTGCCCCTGGAAACGAAAACTACCTCAAATAAACACTGTCCCTGGACACGAAAACTACCTCAAATAAACACTGTCCCTGGAAACGAAAACTACCTCAAATAAACACTGTCCCTGGACACGAAAACTACCTCAAATAAACACTGTCCCTGGACACGAAAACTACCTCAAATAAACACTGTCCCTGGACACGAAAACTACCTCAAATAAACACTGTCCCTGGAAACGAAAACTACCTCAATCCCTGGAAACGAAAACTACCTCAAATAAACACTGTCCCTGGAAACGAAAACTACCTCAAATAAACACTGTCCCTGGAAACGAAAACTACCTCAAATAAACACTGTTCCCATCGAAATACGCAAAATCAATTCAAAATCCCCAGGATAGGCTCCCCCATCGGAGATTTGACAGGAATTCTTCAACAATGCGGTGATCTCTTTTAACCGCGTATCAACAGGGAAGATGGATTTAACGGATACGCAAACTCAAAGACAGTCTCCAAAAATTTTATGCCATAAAGATACTCTCACAAACACGACTTATCAGCTTTTTTTTTTAATAGAAAGTTCTAATGTATCACTTCACTAAAGTTTGAATTAACCCCCAATTAGAAATACATTTCCTCACCCTCATAAACTAATTGCCGAAGTCATTTTCTCCACTTGTTGGGAAATAAAAATAAAACCTTCTCATTTCGTAATTCTTTATATCATTGTCTTGTGCTTCAATTCACAAATTCTTAACAGAAGAATTTGTGAATTAGAACTTGTTAATTGAAGCTCAACACAATGATATAAAGAATTAGGAAATGAGGAGGTTTTTTTTATTTCCCAACAAGTGGAGAAAATGACTTAGGCAGTTAGTTTATGAGGGTGACGATTTGTAAGTGAAATTGATAATGAAAAGCAATCATCGAAAAGCAACGTGTCTGAGCTTTGCCACTGTGACGGCAGTAAAAAAAAAAAGTAACAGTTAATAAATAAAGAACATATAAACTTATATATAACTATTAGATATATCACATGAAACTTGCATTTTATTTTTTCTTTATACATTTTACTTCATTAAAGACACTACCAATCAAATCTATTAATAACTGAGTAAATCGATTGGGGCTGTGCACATAAAAATAAAAAAAATGAACATTTCTGAATGTCCACTCAGCTTTGTCATGCATTTTATTTGATTCTCTTTTCTTCTCGGAGAACGTTCCAATTAATATTGAATAAAAGAACCGGTATCCACAGGCCCCCAATAGCCGTTCAACTCCTACAGCTCAGGCTTAAAGTGAGGTTATCCATTTTTCCTTTTGCTTTCCCCAGCAATAGATGATATATCACAACGATAAAAATATTCTAAGCCACCTAGCAAAATGATGAGAAATGGATATATATATATATATATATTATATATATATATATATATATATATATATATATATATATATATATATATATATATATATATATATACATATATATACATATTTCTACATATATATACATACATATACATACATATATATATACACACACACACACACACACACATATATATATATATATATATATATATATATATATATATATATATATACATATATACATATATATATATATACATATTTATACATATCTATATATATACATATTTATACATATCTATATATATATATACACTGTATATATATATATATATATATATATATATATATATATATATATATATATATATATTATACAAGTTAACATCTAAATATCAAGATATACGCACATACCTACACCTGCACACAGATTCAACCCTTCCCACCCAGCCCTCCCTCTTTCCTAACTACAACCCTTTGATTCGGCAATTTGTGGTTTCCATGTGTACCTTTCGGGGCAGCCACTCTCACCAACTTAAAAAGAGAGTTAAAAAGGATTAGAGACGCATAAAAAAAATTAATTCGATTAAATGCCAAAACGAGATTAATATCAGAAAGGTGTAGTTCTTATTACTTATTAAATAGTTGTAATATAACTTGGTAATTAAATCTGACATTTTGTCTAAATTTATGATAAAAAGGTGATACTGAGAAACTGAAACTCTACTATGAGTTAGGCATTTATGTACACGATAAGAGTCAATATATACGGAATAGAGTAAGCTCTATTATTCTTGTAATATACTTAAAAAGATACCAAAAAGAACTCTGAACATTGAAATTCTTAATGGTGCCTTGACAATGTCCTAGTCAGTATCGACAAAGACAAAAAAAAACTAAGAAGAATCATAAACATACTATCAATAAGTTGAAACAAGTTGAGATAACATGATCAAATACGCATAATATATACATCAAGTATAGGTACACACACACACACACACATATATATATATATATATATATATATATATATATATATATATATATATATATTCATATATATATATATATATATATATATATTCATATATATATATATACATATATATATATATATATATATATATATATATATATATATATATATACATTATATGCGCTGTAAAACCGCCACAGCAGTAGTCTCCATGTACTCATTTAAAAGGCAACTCAACAGCAAGTCGAGCTAGCCTACATAAACTTTGCTATTCATGCAATCTTCCGTTTGGCTGGACTTTAAGGCCTTCCTTTTCAATAGCCCTTTCGCCATTCCATATATCAGTCAACAGCATTCTTAAAAACGGGATGAATCGAAGAAAAACAATATAATAGTCAAAACTTCGTTTATGTCTTCACTGTTTAATTAAAGGTGAACCGCATAGAGAGAAATTCGCGTACTTATACAGAAGTATCCTCATCTACCTTATGACCTGATCTTTACACCGATTCAACCGTTTTCTTCGTCATTGTACTCTCTGTGTTTCCTGAACACCTGAGGTGCATTGTGTCACTACGCCTTTTTCCCTTCTTCACAAAACGTCTCATTTTGATGCATTTTTACGAAAATACTTTGCCAATTCTCTCCTCGCGATCAAAAGACCTCAAAACACTCATCTATGTAATTTGTTTAACTGAGTCGTCATAGATTTCCATTTAAATACTATTAGATCCTTTGTACTTACTATTAGATCCTTTGTACTTACTATTAGATCCTTTGTACGTACTTACTATTAGATCCTTTGTACTTCACATTACATTGCGAAAACAAATTGTACAGCTCTCATTTATAATCCTCTCACCCTTATCAAAGGTTTACAGTAAAATGTTACTGGAGAAATTTGGCAAAACAGTTCCGCATAAAAAAAAATCGTTTCTCTCTCAGACTCCATACTACATTAACTTCCTTCTTCCTTTTTGTGATGTAAAATCTTTCATTCTACCAATGGCCGCTACATTTGCTCTCAAATGGCTGTTAATCAATAACTTTCAATCTTCCATAATCCTAACACCCTGACTCTCGTTTACCCACATATCACAACCAGTGTTGCCAGTTATGGGGATTTATCCCTAGATTATGGGGATTTTGGGTGTCTGAGGGGGGGACATTCTGTACAAATTACTGTTAAGAAACAAAGATGAGTAAACCTTTATATTGTTGCAATTAGTTTACTTGAACTTACATGAAGTATAGTGAGTAATTTCTATATTAGCAAAGCCTACATGATCAGAAGAAAATATATTTGTGGAAATAGGGATTTTTGGGTTGTTTTGGGGACTTTTACACTAGCCCATCTAGCAACACTGATCACAACCGTAGCCATGACTAATCCTCAATTTTCCCCTTATATTAGACTTATGAATTTGGGCTCTGTAGCCCAACCCTGGGGTCTGTGAGACTGTTTAGCGACCAAGAGTAACCGTTGGGCTCTATAGCCCAACCCTGGGGTCTGTGAGACTGTTTAGCGACCAAGAGTAACCGTTGGGCTCTATAGCCCAACCCTGGGGTCTGTGAGACTGTTTAGCGACCAAGAGTAACTGAGGGAAAACAGAACAGTCTAACTAAGAGGTAGAAATTAGAGGATGTAGAGCAGAAACATGGATGAAGGAAATTGGACCGGAGGTAAAGTAGAAGGAACGAAGGAACAATAAAATTCAGCTTTCCTCAAGTCTCTGCATTTTCCTATTACCTTACCAACAATCTCTCCATTATCAATATATACACCGATGGAGATACAAAACTCGTGTCTAAGACTTACTTTTCAACCAAACCAATTAAGCTCACCTCAATATGTTATTACACAATCCATGCTTTCATTGTAAAAACCTCCAAAGTCCTTAAAACACCTTTTATAGTCTGCACACTACATATCACTCATATTTAAAGTTCTAAAATTATCTTTTACTGGATGAAAATTCTAATTTCAAAACTTCTTATTCAAATATTCAAACACACATTTAATCTGAACGACTTGTTTCCCTAGACCCACACTGGTTTCACTTACTTATATCAAGACCGAATACCGAAAAAAATTATTACTATTATTAATAACCAAATAAAAACCTTAGATTGAAAAGCAGGATGTTCCAAGCCCAAGGGCCCCAAAATGGAAAGCAGCCCAGAGCGGAGAGGAAAGATAGAGAGAAGCAAATAAACTGTACGAAATAATCAAAAATATCTATTATATTAACATTTATCAAATATAAACTATGAAACGAGACTTACGTAAACCTGTTCAACAGAGAAGCAATTGCAACAAGATTTAACTTCTGAAGTTGTACCGATTCAACCGCCAGCTTAGGAAGCTCATGCCACAGTCTGGTTACAGCAGGATTAAAGCTTTTAGAATGTCCTGTACTAGTGAGCCTTATGATGGAGAAGGCAACAGTTAGAAATAACTGACTATCTAGCACTACGTAAAAATGATCCGTTCTGGGATGATCTGGATACAAAGGATAGTCAGAAAAATTTTAAGCAATATGCCCACAATGAACTAAACGAAGGATCACTGAAAATTTTAAAGAAATTTCTCAATATGACTACTGTTGTACAATGGAAGAAGAAACAGACCGGATGTGTTTCTCAAAAGTAAATTTGCAATCAAGATCCAAGTTTGAATTTTAAATGAGTTGTAAATAATTAGAGAGACATTGTCAATATAAACATCTGGATGTTAATGAACCACTGTCCTTGACCTCCTTACACTCCAACTCTGAGTTTTGTTAGGGTTTAATTTCATTAACCATAATTTGCCTAATGCAATAATTTTGGCTAGATCTTTATTTAGAAATTCAGCAATCAGAGGTCTGCATAGATGGAATTGACGCAAAGAGCATTGCATCCTCTACATATGCAGCAAGCTTGTTTTCTATGCCAACCCACATCTCATGCGTATTTCTAGTGAAAAGTAATGACCATTCATATGTATCTTTAACTCTATTATCCAGGTGCTGAATACTTTTCCTAATATCCTACACACTATTTTCTTTTCTTCCGAAAGTAAGTCTTTATATTTTCAACACACCTACCTTTTGAATTTTCTTTTTTTTCTCTTATTTCCTTTTACTTCCAACTGTTGACATAACTGATTAACTCTTCATCTTACAACTACACATCAAACAGTGCCCTTATCCATTCTTCTTACCTTCATACTTAATTCTCACTTTTTTTCTTATCAAAAACGCCTTCTGATTACTATTTCACCAAATAAAACTACCTCTTACTTTCATTCAGTTTGTCCTCAACTAGGTATATGTATATTAACAAAACACTTTATCCAGTGCGATATGTCTTGAAGAATAATCGTATAAAACTTATTGCCATGTTCTTCATCAAACTGTTAAGCCGATAAATCCTGTGCATAAAACTTCCCTAGAATGATAAGCTAACAAAATGCTCATGGGCAGCAGAGCTCCCATTCCTCAGTATGATATTTATATCTATCTTGCACACATACCTGAAACGATCAAACTTGAAGGCCTGTAGTTGCGATACCTCTTACAATGCACAGAACCAGCTCTTTAACAGCATTTACCTATCGTTCCTTCGTTACAACTTTCCAGATATAATCTTATCTATCTATTAAATTTTCCAGAACGGATAAAATACAAAGGGACCCATCTTCCTTTTACCCCCACCATAAGGTTAAATTTCGAGCACATTTTGCTATATATATTTTTTTTAAATTGCTCTACCAGGCCTAAATTTTGTCCTAGAGAGGTCAGGTTGGTCTCATTCTTTTGGAAAATGCCTGAAGTTTCTCATAAAAGTATCAAAAATATGTAAAATTATGTAATTAACAGTATTTTGCAAGAACGTACTGGTACGTCCTTTGGGGGTGAAAGGGCTAACCTATGACAACCGTTTCTTTATTTTCCATCTTTTCTATCCTTCTTATCCCTAACATTTTTTCACCTTTTCAATCCTTCTTATTCCCAACCTAAGAATCAATATTTCCTATCTTCTTTATATAAACACTGTTTCTTATGTACTCTGATAAATGAAATATACTCTATATGCAAAACATGACATTATTCAAAACCCCAATTATCTCAAGTGAATGGACTTCAATGTTTTCCCTTTGCGTCATCAAATATCAATCTAATTACATACCAGTTAAATCCGTAAATATCATTGTCTGCCCTCATTATGTTTTAATTAGTAAAAATACTCCAATGCAAAATAAGTGTTTTTTAAAAAGTATAAAAAGAGAAGATAATCCAGCTGTGGAATCTGAAAAAAATATCATAAGTGACACACTAAACTTGAATAATTAGTTAATAAACACACACACACACACACACACACACACATATATATATATATATATATATATATATATATATATATATATATATATATATATATATATATATATATATATATATCTTATAGAAGAGGTTACTAGAGCAACATGTGTGGATGAGATCATGTTGAGGGGTAGAGGGAGATGGTTTGGTTATGCTCTTCGCACTCGCCAAGAGAGATTAGACCACCAAACGTTCGGCTGGGCTCCACAAGACACTCGAAGAGGTGGAAGGCCAAGGCCAACATGGCTGAGGACTATGAAGCGTAAAGTAGGAAATGATAAATGGAGAATCATTGATTTAAAAGCTCAAGATAGGGATGACTGGTGGAATCTAACTGAGGTCTTTCACGTCAATAGGAGTAGGAAGAGATGATGATGATGATGATGATGATATATATATATATATATATATATATATATATATATATATATATATATATATATATATATATATATATATATATATATATGTGTGTGTGTGTGTGTGTGTGTGTGCGTGTGTGTGTGTGTGTGTTTGTGTATGTGTGTGTTGGAGAGCAAGAAAAAAAAGTAAAAGGAGCATATCAAGTGAGGATGGGATGGATGAACTGTGGGTTAAGGCTACAGAAACGGAAGAGGAAGAACCAGATAGGATTGTTTTACTAATTCATTGGTGGAGTCATGGAGACAGGAGAGAAGGGAAAATGCAAATCGGAACATCTAAAATAATAATAATAGTTTTTTTTTTAAGGAAAAAAAGCAGAGAATGATTAATAATCAAATATATCTATGAAAAAAAGATACAAATTGAGAGATACCTTTCTTTTTCTTTCGGCTTCTCCCATTTGGGGTTACCAGAGCAGAAGTAAATACAGCCTTCAATCAATAGGTTGAGCATTATGTATATTTATTAAATATGAAGGATAGGAGGGATGCAAAACTTGAAAGGGTTAATGTAAGGTGGGGAATGCTTGTGTATGTCCCTCTTGACGATGTGAGAAAGGAAATTAAGACATTGACGAAAGGTGGTGAGAGTGAATAAAAGTACCCTGACACTTGCACGAATTTGTGGCACGCATTGTCACGACTCGAGTTGTGAACTAGCGTGATCCCGTCGTGAACTGGAGTGAACTCTTTGTGAACCTGTCGTAACATCGTGGCATGTCGTGACGAGAATTTTGAAATGTTCAAAATTTTGGTCATGACAAAATTTCGTGAACGCGGCGTGAACTATGCGCGAACTGTTCGTGAACTCGTCGGGACGATGCAGGAAGTGCAAAAACTATGCTAAAACTATGCGTGAACTCGTCGTGCCAGTTCGTGTCAATGTGGACAGATGAGCTCTGATTCTGAGGTAATTTTTTTTTTTTATTTTCCAGTTCGTGCCACAAAATGTCACGACTTGCCACGACAAATTCATGGCAAAAAGTCGTGCAAGTGTCAGCCTGGCATAAGGGTTAGCCAGGGTTTAGATAGTATGTTTAGCTGAGGTAAAGACTTCAACAGAATATGTGAGAGGAATAATTTTGTAGAGGTGAAAGTGACAAATTTGGCTATGAATTACAGTGGCATAACCTTACTTAGTGATGGGACAAATAGTGCGCAGTTAGACAAGGAAGAGGATTTGTGCATCATGTCATTGTTATCAAACAATCAGGTGAGAAGTTTTAAGGTAAAGGGAAAAGCTGTATGTAGCTTACATAGACCATGAAAAAGCTTATCATGGAATCTATAGAGAAGCAATGAGGACAATATTGGGAATGTGTGATACTAGCAAATTTATATCTTTATCAGAATATTTAGAGGTTTAAACCGAAATGCATGTCTATAATCCTTAGCCATGTATATCCATGTTTGGTATCAAAATGAATAACTTTTCAACCTGTCACTCTTCAACATGTTGCACTTTGATATCACTACTTGTATTGCTAGTTAGCAGATTAATTGAACCCCCATGTTCACTTAAGATTACTTTCTCAAACGACATCTGAAGCTTAAAATCCCGAAGAGGATTAATGCAATCAGTCTCATAAAAATGACAATTCCTTAAACTAATAGGAATACTAGACTTCCGAGAAAAACACGTCAAGCTAAGATTCGACTCCAGCTTTTACCATTATACCTACTTCAAAAGACACGTGTTGATAAGTCACTTGCAAACTCAAGACCCCGCTTATGCTTCAATTAAATCTTTACTCTTTTCGAAAGCCAACACTTTTGACCCAGTTATCCCTAGTAAATTTCTATCTGTACTTCAACTAAATGAGGCCACCCGCTGGTGCCTACTCAAGGAACATGTCTTTGACACAGTTAATTTCCTGTAAAAGATGAAAACCATCTATTTCTACGCTTTTTCCTTTGTGATCGGATTACCATTCCTTTGACACTAACATTCCCTCAAAATAAATATCCAAAACCATAGTTTTAAAATCTTAAGACCACCGTCTCTTGGTATTTCTACCCAACTGTGTCTCCTCGTTCAAGACAGGATGCCATTTAGTTCGCCGCGCCCAATGAACGCATCCATGGACGGCCTTACAGTTTTACACTGCAGAAACTAAGACAGAAGATTCCTGCCTCCTTCCCTACCCGAAGTCAGACATTACCTGTGTGACGGGCCGAGAGAAGGTTGTGACTCAAAGGCAGGAAGCAATCAATTGAGTAACTTTATCAAAGAATACTCTCCTTTATATACAAAACCTCAAGGCAACAGGAATTTTCATGTTCGAGAAACAGACAATGTTAAAGAGGAAAAACGCAGACATGTTTATTCTGGTTCTTTTTAGTGCGAGGGAAGAGCACAGATACAAGCATAATATATACAAAATAATTTATGTACGATCGTGTGACACACGGTTGGTACACCTGGGACTGTGAAGGCAGAAACCGTTCGACAACCGAGAAGGCAGTAAAAGAGAAAGAGGGCAACACTCAAGAGAAGAACGTCAAAATTACTTCCACTAATTAGACCGATTTGAAAGGATCTAAGTTAATAACTCTTTCAACATCACTGCAAACCTTATTTACTCTTTGTGAACTTGACTGTATATCCAGGAATAATTTGATATACACGAACTAATGTTCCAGAGCGTATTTCTACCCTAACAAAAGAATTGAAACTCTTCAATTGCCCTCCTCCGTTCAAAACCAGTATCTCTAGAGTTAATCAGTGATTGGTGCTCAGATGCCCTTTGTTTAGTGAACTATTAAAATTAGAAGACCAAAGGTGTACATGTTAGAAGGTACACGGCAATAAATGAGCCGTTGTACTTAGTGTTTCCTTTTTGATAGTGGTGAAAACCAGTGACCCCCTTTCCATAAGGCTTCAGGACGAGTCTTCAAGGAAGTGGTGCCAAATAATTAACCATAAACATACACACACATACACACGCATATATATATATATATATATATATATATATATATATATATATATATATATATATATATATATATATATATATGTCTGTGTCTATATATCCATTCATCCATTTACCAAGGCACTTCCCCCAATTTTGGGGGGTAGCCGACATCAACAGAGAAACAAAACAAAAAGGGGACTACTCTCTACGTTCCTCCAGCCTAACCAGGGACTCAGCCGAGTTCATCTGGTACTGCTAGGGTGCCACAGCCAACCCTCCCACAATTCCACCACAAATGAAGCTTCATAACGCTGAATCCCCTACTGCTGCTACCTCCGCGGTCATCTAAGGCACCGGAGGAAGCAGCAGGGCCTACCGGAACTGCGTCACAATCGCTCGCCATTCATTCCTATTTCTAGCACGCTCTCTTGCCTCTCTCACATCTATCTTCCTATCACCCAGAGCTTGCTTCACACCATCCACCCACCCAAACCTTGGCCTTCCTCTTGTACTTCTCCCATCAACTCTTGCATTCATCACCTTCTTTAGCAGACAGCCATTTTCCATTCTCTCAACATGGCCAAACCACCTCAACACATTCATATCCACTCTAGCCGCTAACTCATTTCTTACACCCGTTCTCACCCTCACCACTTCGTTCCTAACCCTATCTACTCGAGATACACCAGCCATACTCCTTAGACACTTCATCTCAAACACATTCAATTTATATATTTATATGTGTATATATATACTGCATATATATATATACTAACCTACAGCCTTATTTGGAAAAGCAGGATACTTTATGCCCAAGGGCTCCAACAGGGAAAAATAGCAGAGTGAGGAAAGAAAATAAAGAAATAAATAGACTAAGAGAAGAATTGAACAATTAAAATATCTTATGAACAATGGTAACATTAAAATTTTTTTTTTCATTTATAAACTATAAAATAATATAAAATCGTGTGGCTGAGTTTAAAACTCAAGGCATAGCGCTTTACCCCAAGACAGTGGAAGACCATGGTACAGAGCCTATGGCAATACCCAAGACAAGAGAGCAATGGTTTGATTTTAGAGTGTCCTTCACCTAGAAGAGCTGCTTACCATAGTCTATTCTACCTTTAGCAAGAGGAAAGTAGCTACTGGACAGTTACAGTGCAGTAGTTAACCCCTTGAGCTAAGAAGGACTGTTTGATAATCTACGTGTTGTCGGTGTATTAGGACAGAGGAAAATCTGTAAAGAATAGGCCATACTATTCGGTATGTGTAGGCAAAGGGAAAATGAGCCGTAACCAGAGAGAAGGATGCAATGTAGGACTGTCTGGCCAGTTAAAGGATCCAAGGGATAGTATCTCAACAAGTGCATATATATATATATATATATATATATATATATATATATATATATATATATATATATATATACATATACATATATAAAGACACACATATTTAAATATATAATAAACGACAAGGCAAAGTGAAAATAATGGGTGAATTCGGACAATTTCAATCTCTGTGACATCAACAAAAGGGCTGATTTTTTAATAGAGTTTTAAAATGCATATGAAACTGTGAAAGGCTTTTTTCATAGTCCACAAATGCCATCAAAAGTGGATTTATACATTTTACACATTGCTGTACCACATGTCTCAAAATGAAAATTTGGTCAGTACAACTTCTATCTTTTCTATATCCTGCGTGTTCATCTTTTGGCTTTTCATCAATCTTTCTCTATAGTCTCTTTAGAATAAGCATACTAAATAGTTTCATACATACATACATACATATACCAAGGCACTTCCCCCCATTTTGGGGGGTAGCCGACATCAACAAATGAAACAAAAACAAAAAGTGGACCTCTACTCTCTACGTTCCTCCAGCCTAACAAGGGACTCAACTGAGTTCAGCTGGTACTGCTAGGGTGCCACAGCCCACCCTCTCCCTTTATCCACCACAGATGAAGCTTCATAATGTTGAATCCCTACTGCTGCTACCTCCGCGGTCATCTAAGGCCTCGAAGGCAGCAGCAGGACCTACCG
>NC_090725.1:71478384-71480884 GCF_036898095.1 Palaemon carinicauda
CTTCACCAACAGTGAGATATCGAGGTGTGATAATATAAAAATAAAAAGACTTCGAAATTCTGCAAAAATCGCAAAATCTCAATATGGTACTGAAAATTATTGTAAATTAACACCAGAGACAGAAGTTCCTCGATAATGATTATAAATCTTTAAAAGTAACTGCAGATGAGAAAAAGTAGTGACAATAGAACTTTCATATCACGAGAACACATCCCTAACAGACTAAAGATACTTAGAGAAACCATTGATTCTACATAGGAATATCAGAGCATTACTACGATTACCTTACTGTAGATGAACAACAAATCTTTCACGGGGGTTAGAAACACTCCAAATAAATTAAGAGGTCCTTCCTAGGAATTTCATATAATCACTGCTAATTCTCTATATAGACTGGGTACCATAACTATTATAGATATATGTTCAGCTGAAAAAAAAAATGCTTGCACATATACAGCGTGTGTGTGTATATGTATATATATATATATATATATATATATATATATATATATATATATATATATATATATATATATATATATATATATATATATATATATATATATATGGAGAGAGAGAGAGAGAGAGAGAGAGAGAGAGAGAGAGAGAGAGAGAGAGAGAGAGAGAGAGAGAGAGAGAGAGAGAGAATCAAATCTGATTCTTCTATACAACAAAGTAACATCTGCACCACTTAGCGAAGAAAATATTCCTCAAATATCTTCTTACTAAAGTCTATTCAAATACTAATATTCCTTACAAATGATACGGATTGTGACCTACCATCACAAAACTTAACTTTAAAAGACAAAAATAAATTCCATCTATAATTCTAAACTTCTCACCCGAAGTGTTGCATAATAAAAATAGCCTGAAGTTTGATTTTAATACTTTATATACTCCTTAACTTGAATGAGTCGTAAACGAAGCCTATACATATAAAACAAACATACCGATATCAAATAAAAGTAAACCCTTAATATAATAACGCTAAGATTCTAAACCGATAAGAGATAAATTGAGGACTAAATCCACCACTGATTATTAACCCCAAAAACAATACCAGGACTGAAAAATACCACTTAAATATCAACACCACCTGAGATTATCATTATTATATTTGACCTTCATAAAAAGATTTATATCAATATTTTTGGACGGATAAAATCAAGGGAGCCAATTCCCAACTAAAACTATTTTTTCGTATTATCTTAGGCCTAACTGTGTTTTTGAAATATTGATGGAATAGGCCTCATTCGTCCGTTCCCTTTACCCTTTTGCTTTACTGCCTACAGCTATGGCATTCCTTTTTAGCTTATGAACTGCATTAGTCTTTTCTGAAAATATGATTGCAAGAAGGTTGGGGACAGTTAGCCCCTCGACATCCATATTCTTGCGTTTTTTATGTCTCTTTATCTATATACAACTTAGGTTAAGTTCTAGGTGTGATTCTTGAGGGCAAATTTAATTTCTGGAAACACAATCAGTCTGTTTCTTCTTCAACTGCACAAAAAAAAAAAAAAAAAAAAAAAATGGCTTATTGAGAGTAACATTCTCGATGATCAATATATCCTGTGAAATTTGTTTAATATTTTCATTCTACCTTGTTTCGAATGTTGTTCTGACTTGTTCTTTCTGAATGTTGCCAAAGATTTTTCATAATTTTGACCATCATTTGTACTCGGATACTCCCAGACTATACCATCTTATGCGTAGCACTATAGTCCATTTCTTTTAGCGATGCATATTTGCACCGACTCGCAGCGGTGCCCTTTTAGCTCGGAAAAGTTTCCTGATCGCTGATTGGTTGGACAAGATAATTCTAACCAATCAGCGATCAGGAAACTTTTCCGAGCTAAAAGGGCACCGCTGCGAGTCGGTGTAAATTTGCCTCGATAAAAGAAATGGACTACAGGTATGCTATTAGTTCCAACAGAGCTGCCTTCTCCATCACAAGGTTTAATACTACACAGCTTTCTAAAATATTTATTCCAGCTGCGGCCAAATTGTAAAGTGATCTTTTTAATTTGACAGTTAAATCAGCGGAACAGCAGATTTTCAGACTAGCTGCATATGCTTTTATCCTAACCAGATTGACTTGAATCTCTTTTCATAGTTAAAATGTGATATATCTACTTTAACACAGTTACTGATTTTGAAATATCTTATATTTAGTATTACTCATTACTTCACATATGTAGCTTATTTATTTTCTAATTTTCTTGCCTACTGTCCCTGTTGAAGCCCCTAGGGTTGTAGCTTAGCAAATAATAATAATAATAATAATAATAATAATAATAATAATAATAATAATATTCTATCTAACTATTCATCACTCTGTCATCCACTGTCCAAAGAAAAGGACAAAATCTTTTGGCTGATGCGTTTGACAACCAGCAGATCAATGTGAAATTTGACGCTCCTCATTCCTGATTATTATTATTATTATCATTATTATTTTTTTTTTAAGCTAAACTACCTAATTTGGTTTTCAGGTCTCGTT
>NC_090725.1:71485884-71503384 GCF_036898095.1 Palaemon carinicauda
AATGGAGGTTAATAATATAAGCAGAAGTTTCATAGTCGTTCTAAAGGACCCGTTAGCCTATATTCACTTTTCATAAACCGTGTCTAAAATCACACAATAAAATATATACATGCCCGTAGCCTTTCCCATCTGCATAAGTTAAGAAAACATAATCAATGCTGAGATCCAGATGTTGAGGAGCCACTGTCCTCAATCTACTTACAATCGTACTTTGAGTTTTGTTAAGGTTCAACTTCATGCCCATGATTTGCGCTATACTCTAATCTTAGTTAGACCTCTATTAAGGGATTCAGCAACCTCAGATTTACATAGGCGACAAGCTTGTTTTCTAGGACAAACCAATTGCCGTGTATATAGTATGAAAAGTAATGGGTCAAGAACACTACCCTGAGGAACACCAGATAACACATTCCTATACTCACTGTGGTGTCCATCAACAACAACTCTTTGCTAGGTTTTCTTGGGTGCACTATCCTACTATAAATATACCCATTGATGTCACATAATAGTACATCATTAAAAGAATATCTCATTAACTTTAGCGTCATAAAACGTGTCATTACACTTTTAAAGGTTTTCAGTACAGTATACCGTGGGTACTCTACCAACCGTGTGTCACACGATCGTACATAAATTATTTTGTATATATTATGCTTGCATCTTCGCTCTTCCCTCGCACTAAAAAGAACCAGAATAAACATGTCTGCGTCTTTCCTCTGTAACATTGTCTGTTTCTCGAACATGAAAATTCCTGTTGCCTTGGGGTTTTGTATATAAAGGAGAGTGTTTTTTAATAAAGTAACTCAGTTGTTTTCAACTTGCCTTTGAGTTCACAACCTTCTCTTGCTCGTCACAGTACATTCTCATTTTTTTTTTTCATCATCCTTGTAAGTGGGTAGGTTATCCATCACATTGAGTTGTACCTGACTTTCATGGCTGGCCCGAATACATTCGTTAATAAATAATTATATTTAAGTGATAAAAACTGCTTTAATTAGAAATTTTATCATTTTAGCTCGTGTTTAAAAACGTTAAAACCTTTGTAATTAGAAATTTTATCATTTTAGCTCGTGTTTAAAAACGTCAAAAGCCTTAAGTCAAAAAACTCAGAAATCGATAAAATGTCAAGGCAGTTTTCTGGCCAAAACAAATTTCTTACATGTTCTCTAAAACGACTGAATTTGCAGAGGACATGTTGTATGGTTAAAATCATGTCACAATCACTGTACTTGGGAGCTATCTTGTGGGCTACACATTGAAAATCCATGGGTCAATCTTGTATGATCAATATGCAATCTTGTTAAAGTGACTTCAATTCTTTCCTCTTTCTGGTCTGATGATTCCCATTAGGGAGAGAACTGTTTTTAATTATTTCTTTTTTTTTATGATTCCTTATTCCACATATTTGGCGCTTTACTAACTACAAAATTATTATTGTGGTTGCATAATCCTTAAAGGTGAGCTCCATTCAAGTTGCGGTAAAATTATTACTAAGAATCTGGTTTTTCTTCAACAACTCCAACATGAAGCTCTTTAATTCATAATACGAGTTGATTCTCACATGTGTAACTTTTGATGGCTTCTATGGCACTTCTCAAAAAAAAAAAAAAAAAAAAAAAAAAAAAAAAAAAAAAAAAAAAAAAAAAAAAAAAAAAACAACAACGATTTATCCATCTCATTAAGTTCATTGTATCTACAGTGAATCATTTTGTAATATAATATGATTATCTTATAGGCATTTGATTTCACATTCTTAAAACAATAAGATCAGAGCAGACACAATAAGGGTGCAATTGCCTAAAATTATACAATTTTTAAAAATCTATCAGGCTTTTGGATTGCCAATAATTAAGTTTAAAATGCGAGTAATAAAGATACAAAATAAAATGATACGTCACAGCTATTATACAGTACATTCCCCACTCATGGTAGGATTTTGAATGATTCCATATAATTGTTCTATAATATCCCATATTTCAGAGAGTTAGATCTATTGAATTTTTCAAGATTAGGTTCTATTCCTTTCACTTCTCCCTCCAGAACTTATAATTCTCTTTAGGAATGCATACGATAAGCGTGTTAATTTGTCTGTCCGATATACATTTTCATTAAACGTCAAATATAGTGTATTTGGGGTAATTTTGCAAAAAAGGGGATTCAAATCAAGGGCAGTAGTTGTAAATGAAAATAAGTAATAATAAATATTATTATTTATTTCCATTTACAACTACCAATCTTGATTTGAATCCTTTTTTTCATAACTTATAATTCTCTTTAGGAATGCATACGATAAGCGTGTTCATTTGTCTGTCCCATATACATTTTCATTAAACGTCAAATATGGTGTATTTGGGGGTAATTTTGCAAAAAGGGGATTCAAATCAAGGTTGGTAGTTGTAAATGAAAATAAGTAATAATAAATATTATTATTACTTATTTCCATCTACAACTACCAACCTTGATTTGAATCCTTTTTTTTTTTCTTCTTTCTTTCTTTTTAGCACAAGCCGTACGAAGCGTCAACTAAAGACACGAGAGTAAGTTGAACGAAGAACCAACAGCTGGTCCTTTCATGATCAAGATGAAGTGGTTAGTAACCAACCATAAAAAAAGAAAGCTTCAGGCCTTCGCAGGGAGGCAATTGAATAACAATGGTGTTATACGTAGTTAAAAAAAAAAAGTTTCTTTATTTAAAACTCTTACATTATTTTACAGAAAACTGTATGAAATTAAAAAAAAAAAACTGACTGCACAGGCCTATGTTAAAGCTTCCAGGCCTTCGCAGGGAGGCAATTGAATAACAATGATGTTATACGTAGTTAAAAAAAAGTTTCTTTATTTAAAACTCCTACATCACTTTCCAGAAAACTGTATGAAATTAAAAAACTGACTGCATAGGCCTGTGTTTTAGACACCTAAACCTCTCCCTCTTGTATGAGCACGTTCATTCAACAGTCCAAACTATTCTAGCACAAAAGCACGTTCACTCAACAGTCCAAACAGCACGTTCATTCAACAGTACAAACTACTCTAGCGCAACAGCACGTTCATTCAACAGTACAAACTACTCTAGCGCAACAGCACGTTCATTCAACAGTCCAAACAGCACGTTCATTCAACAGTCCAAACAGCACGTTCATTCAACAGTCCAAACTACTCTAGCGCAACAGCACGTTCATTCAACAGTCCAAACAGCACGTTCATTCAACAGTCCAAACAGCACGTTCATTCAACAGTCCAAACTACTCTAGCGCAACAGCACGTTCATTCAACAGTACAAACTACTCTAGCGCAACAGCACGTTCATTCAACAGTACAAACTACTCTAGCGCAACAGCACGTTCATTCAACAGTCCAAACAGCACGTTCATTCAACAGTCCAAACAGCACGTTCATTCAACAGTCCAAACTACTCTAGCGCAACAGCACGTTCATTCAACAGTCCAAACAGCACGTTCACTCAACAGTCCAAACAGCACGTTCATTCAACAGTCCAAACAGCACGTTCATTCAACAGTCCAAACTACTCTAGCGCAACAGCACGTTCATTCAACAGTCCAAACAGCACGTTCACTCAACAGTCCAAACAGCACGTTCATTCAACAGTCCAAACTACTCTAGCGCAACAGCACGTTCATTCAACAGTCCAAACAGCACGTTCATTCAACAGTCCAAACAGCACGTTCATTCAACAGTCCAAACAGCACGTTCATTCAACAGTCCAAACTACTCTAGCGCAACAGCACGTTCATTCAACAGTCCAAACAGCACGTTCACTCAACAGTCCAAACAGCACGTTCATTCAACAGTACAAACTACTCTAGCGCAACAGCACGTTCATTCAACAGTCCAAACAGCACGTTCATTCAACAGTCCAAACAGCACGTTCATTCAACAGTCCAAACTACTCTAGCGCAACAGCACGTTCATTCAACAGTCCAAACAGCACGTTCATTCAACAGTCCAAACAGCACGTTCATTCAACAGTCCAAACAGCACGTTCATTCAACAGTCCAAACAGCACGTTCGTTCAACAGTCCAAATAGCACGTTCATTCAACAGTCCAAACAGCACGTTCATTCAACAGTCCAAACAGCACGTTCATTCAACAGTCCAAACTACTCTAGCGCAACAGCACATTCATTCAACAGTCCAAACAGCACGTTCGTTCAACAGTCCAAATAGCACGTTCATTCAACAGTCCAAACAGCACGTTCATTCAACAGTCCAAACTACTCTAGCGCAACAGCATGTTCATTCAACAGTCCAAACAGCACGTTCATTCAACAGTCCAAACAGCACGTTCGTTCAACAGTCCAAACAGCACGTTCATTCAACAGTCCAAACAGCACGTTCACTCAACAGTCCAAACAGCACGTTCATTCAACAGTACAAACTACTCTAGCGCAACAGCACGTTCACTCAACAGTCCAAACAGCACGTTCATTCAACAGTACAAACTACTCTAGCGCAACAGCACGTTCATTCAACAGTCCAAACAGCACGTTCATTCAACAGTCCAAACAGCACGTTCGTTCAACCGTCCAAATAGCACGTTCATTCAACAGTCCAAATAGCACGTTCATTCAACAGTCCAAACAGCACGTTCATTCAACAGTCCAAACAGCACGTTCATTCAACAGTCCAAACTACTCTAGCGCAACAGCATGTTCATTCAACAGTCCAAACAGCACGTTCATTCAACAGTCCAAACTATTCTAGCGCAACAGCGCGTTCATTCAACAGTCCAAACTACTCTAGCGCAACAGGCTATTAAACTAACAGTTTGTACCGCGATAGAAACAAGACAAGCCGTGCACCAAGCTTAAAAAAGTACTCCTCAAATTCACCGTTTATCAGTTACTTGAATAAAGTATCAAAACAAAAATCACAGAACATAACTTCTAGCAAACAGCCACAATATGCTTATCAGTGATAACCATCCAGTATTGTTCCAAATTCAGAGCAGTTAGGAAACCTATTCGTCAATAACTCAATATATTACTTTAAACAAATGAAATATACATTGCAATAGGTAATGATAAAAGAGCTAATTGTTTCTTTTGGTAATGTATTAACATGTGTTTCCAAGCATTATCATGATGATGGAAGCATTTTTTGTTAAAGAAGCAAGTCACAAATATACATTACAAATTTAACAACAGTAACATAATATGGTAGAATCTGATCAGATACAATCACGCTTCAATCATCTTATAATTATATAAAGTTTAATACGGAATTAAAATATTCTTTTCCAATTTGAATAGAAAACATGTATCATTAAAATACAACCTTTCAATGCTTTCCAATAGAAATACAGTATCCAAAAAAGTCTCCAGGGAAAATTATAATTCAAACAAACTTGATGAAGGAAACTTTTCAATCAAAAATAACTGTAAATATATAGAAATTATTCAATTGTGTGGATTCTAAACAAAAGACCCAACTTTTACGAGTCACAACAGCTGGACGAAAAAACCTAAAAGCCAAAGAAGAAACGGCCAACGCTCGTACCGAAGCATTTGGGTACCTCTTGTTTCTTGCTCAAGAATGCCGACAAAAAAGTGCATATATGTAACAAAAAAAAAAAAAAAAAAAAAAAAAAAAAAAAAAAAAAAAAAAAAAAAAAAAAAAAAAAATCGCAAATATAAGTCGGAGTTCATGCCAATATTACATCAACATATCGTCACCCTCATAAACTAACTGCCTAAGACATTTTCTCCACTTGTTGGGAAATCAAAAAAAAAAGAAAACCTTCTCATTTCCAATTCTTCATATCATTGTCTTGAGCTTCAATTCACAAATTCTTAACAGAAGAATTTGTGAATTAGAATTTGTTAATTGAAGCTCAATACAATGATATAAAGAAGTAGGAAATGAGAAGTTTTTTTTTTTTTGAGTTCCCAACAAGTGGAGAAAATGACTTAGGCAATTAGTTTATGAGGGTGACGATATGGAAAAAGGAAAGTGAAAGTCTAACTCGCAACATACTAAATATTTTACTGATGTGTATTATAAGATTAACACTATATCCGCATATTTTTAATGACTAGATTTTTGATAAACTGTTGCCCATATTTGGATTATCATCCACGCTATAAAGAAAACAATCTGTTTATTATGGACGCTTTCCCTTTCAGAACTAGAACTTATTAGTAGCAGTACAAGATTGCCAAGAGCTTTCGCTCTTAAGGGGCCCATACACGTTCGAAAAAAGCCTCCAAATTTTACATCAAAATTTTGATATCAAACTTTTGATGCAAAATTTTGACGCTTTTTTGGAACGTGTATTTTAAGCTTTAGACTCACGGTCATAGCCACCAGAGGGGTCATAAATCAGACCAACAAAATTCACCTCCAGAAACAAATTTATTTCAGTAAGAAAAAAGGCCTAATATCTTCGAAACAGTACCAGCTGAACTATGCAGAACTCAATTATAAGCAAGCAACAGGATGAAAATGGACTTGAAAATTTAATTACGAGCAAGCTTCTTTTGTTTACATATCATTAGAGAAAAGGGTTCTTTCTTGAATTCTCTCAGCAACAAAGATATCCCCAAATTGTGCCGATGAATAAATTATCCTGTCTCATATGTAAGACAACTGAAGGAAACAAAAACGAATACACCGAACATGTAGCTGGAAAACTGACTCCTCACTCCTCAGCCTGGGTCCCTTGCCCAGCATCAAAGTTAGATTTGTAACAAGATGCAGGATCAGCATTTTTGATATTACAACAATGACAGTAATGCACAGAGAAAACTGAAAATACGTGGAATCATAACCAATTAAAAAAAATTATAAAAAATAATGTTACTAACAACCGTCAAAAGAAAAGCAAGCTCAGTGCTTATGATGAGCAAGGATGTTGGAAATAGAAGTTAAATTAAATACAATTGAACTTGCGAATATGATTACAAAGCCTTAAATGACACTAAATGAAATATGAAATAGGACATCTCTTAGCTATGCTAATTTAGACGTATACGCAAATACTACTGACAGTTGAATAATAACTGTTACATAAAATAAGATCAGTATTAAATCACCTTATTCGCAAAAAAATAGCAAATTGCAAAACCAAACAATTGATCATAAAATGGTGATTTCCTATTTGAGATTCATTTCCGGTCACTTCGTTTTCACTGAGAAAAATAGTCTCTGATTACCCAAAATAAAAGGTAATATAGTTTCTTGATCTCCATGTCTTCCCATCCTTATGTCAAGCGGTAAAATATATTAGCTAATAACTCTATCTTCACGATCCATAAAAGAACTGATTTATAGCATTGGGTGACTACACGTACTCACATGAGTCCTATAATCATATGAATCAGACAAGCTGTAAATCATATCCTTCCAGGGTTCAACCCAAGAGTTGAGAGATTTAATTTAGAAGTAACGCAAATGAAAAACTATCGGAGAGAGAGAGAGAGAGAGAGAGAGAGAGAGAGAGAGAGAGAGAGAGAGAGAGAGAGAGAGAGAGAGAGAGGGGGGGGGGATAAAGTACTATCCTTAGGTAAGAATAGATATAGAAGGAGAAACATTAAATTTGATAAAAGAAGTAAATTGTGTAAATAATTAATTGGAGAAAAGGCAAGAAGGAAACCATAGGAGAAACTATGAGAGCAAAATTCCACAAAAAAAACACACAGCGAGGTCAATATATCAGTTATCGTAATGTATAAATAAGTACATAAAGAGTATCGAGACGGGTTATGCAATTATAAATAACTAAGTGTTACTGAAGAAATCGATCAACAGAAGGTACATTTAAAAAAATATGGCAATGAAATTCAAAACTAATACTAGATGAAGAAGAATAAGCTGTAACTGAGTCATGAGAAATTTAAGGTGAAAAAAAAATTACAAATTAGAAGGCTAAAGCAAACAGCACTACGAATCTGGCATAATCAAATATCAAAGAAGGAAGCAGTAAAAGAAGGGAAAAGAAAACATGTGGTAAAAACAGTTTCTCTCCTCGACGCAGCTAGAAATGAACGATAAGGGAGGGCAACTGATTTCGAACAGATTCTCTCACTGGTGCCACGTCTCTACAAATTACCAGCCCACTCCTCAAAGCCTCCACCATACTCTCAGCTTTTTTCTTTCTTTCTCTCTCTTTGTGTTTCTAGATAAATTGGGGTATTACCGAAATTATTTCTCTCTCTATTGGCCTTTTATTTCAAGGAGTACCAGTTTATGTTATAGATGATTTCAGACGTGATGAGCCTCGTGCAACGACCACTCTTGGTACGAGAACTTTTAAGCACTGCGCTCCTAGATTGTATAATCAACTTCCGGCATCAGTTAAGTGTGCTGAAAATATCTTTCAGTTCAAAAAGCTATTGAAAACCCATTTATTTTCACTCAGCTATAACACTGAGACAAATGCAATTAACCCTCTTTATATTGCATAGACTTTTAAATTTTTAACAATAACATAAGTGATTTGGAAATCCCGTCTAAACGCTTAATAGCGAAAGCAGGGATACTTGATAAACCGTCAGACATAGACATAGACATAGAAGGCATGAAGCAGGGGAACCGTCCATCGTAAGAGTAAGCATGTCATAGATGCGGCAGAGTCTGGCATATGAACGTGTGAGGGCTCCTTTATATAGAAAACATGCTTTGAATTTTACCTCAATGGTGGTATGGAAGAAAAATTAGAATAATTTCGGATGCAATTTGGGAACTACACAAATTTATAAAAAAAACAGAGAAAGATGGTGAGGAGGTGGACTAGGGCTGTAGAAAGATGGCAAGCGGGTGGTCTTGAAACAGGGGAACGGTCCATTGCAAGAGTGTGAATATCACAATGTGCAGCGGCAGTGTCTGGCATATGAACATGGAAGGGATGCTGCTCATATGACACATTTAGGATAGGGGAACCTTTATACTGAAAACGTGCCTTGAATTTTACCTCAAGGATTGCGTGAAACAAAATTTAATAATTAGATACAATATTGGAAACACGGCATTTTATATAGAAACGGAGGGTTGGACAAAGAATTAAAGACGGTGATCTGTGATGTGCCAACATTGGGAGAATCCGTTGAAAACCAAGATACCCTCCCTTATCAACCATTTTTCACTGCATTGATTATAGTCATACAACTAAATGGTAGGCAGTAGACTGTTCAAGACACTAGACCTCCAATGAGATACTACCACTAGTGTTGATAGATCCTTTAAGAACTGGTCACATAGTCTAATGTTGGATCCTTCTCCCTGTACGGTTCTTTCCTTTGCTTACACATATAGAAAATAGTCTATTTTTGTTTCACATTATCCACCTATTTCATATATATGACAACATCATGTTGCATCTTACACTCTGACAGTCTGACTTATGTCAGTAGCTACCTTATCCCTTCCGTGGCTATTTCTCCAAAATCGAAAGAGCAGAACATGATGAAATTAAACCAATTTTCTCTATTTCTCGATAGTGTCATAGCCTCTGTAAAATGTTTTTAATGCCCTGGGCTGCAATTTTCTGGCTTGAAAGTACACTTAAGCATTCTTTCTTGTCGATTTTCTAGTCCTCTTCATTTACTCTGGTGTGATTGACAGGCTTAATAGAAGGGCCAAGGATGCCTGGTGGTGCATTGAAGGTTACACTTTCTCTATAATTTTTCTATCTTCATTTTCTAAACCATCATTACTGTCCCTCTTTCTGTATACAGTCACATTCATATTCTTATTGTTATCAGGTTTTATTATTGTTGTAATCTTGTTATTTCACATTCAAGATTTATTCCTTCCTTCTCTATTACTTCATCATCATCATCATCATCATAATAATAATAATGACAAAATTCATTCCGAATAGTAATGACCAACGAAATGATAAAACATCTTTCGCCATCACGAGACACTTTCAAAAGCAACCAACTATAATTGGCATCTCATTACTTTCTCAGTGTAATAGATGTAACTTCTCTTTAAGAAAGTTAGGCATTATGAAGTTCCAAAGGGGACAGCTTTCAAAATGCTTGACACCCAAGGCCAATAAAGCTTGAAATGTTAAAAATAAATGACCTATTCGCTTAAGAACCACACATAGTTCCTGTACAAAATTACAAATAAATATGACAACAAAGCTAGAAACTACAACAGCAAACAGAAATGTTAAATCTTAAATGTTTGTCAAATGTGGTAACGTCCCTGACTGGAGAACGCCAGACTGGGGTTCGAGTCGCGCTTAAACTTGTTAGATTCTTTGGTCGCTGCAGCCTTACTATCCTTGTGAGCTAAGGATAGGAGGTTTGGGGGAGCCTATAGGTCTATCTGCTGAGTCATCAGCAGCCATTGCCTGGCCTTCCTTTGTCCTAACTAGGGTAGAGAGGGGGCTTGGGCGCTGATCACGTCTCTAAGGCATTGTCTTGCTCAATAGGGCAATGTCACTGCCCCTTGCCCCTGCCATTCACGAGCGGCCTTTAAACCTTTAACGAAACTCGCCCATATTTCTTGTATTCCCACGAAAACTGACAAGACCTCAAAATCACAGGCCAAATCAACGTAATCTGCTAAGTTAAGTGGTCAGTTTCATCAATATGCCTCAGATTGATTGAATCGACAACAGCGGACAGACGAAATATCTGTTTTTGCTGGAAGCACGTCACCTGCGAATAACAATAATCAAACAGGTTTGCAGTTTTCTTCGCCCCCTGAATGAGCCTCGTTTGCATGCGAGGGAAGTGTCATTTCCTGCATGCACGGAAATGTGACAGCACGCGGAGCTGCATAAACTGAGGAGCTCCCTAATGCGGGTGCGTAAATGTCTATAAAACGTCAAGGTTCGACATACAAACAATGAACAGGTAGTGAAAACATTCCACTGAATAATACTCTAATTCAATTAAATGTCTATAAAACGTCAAGGTTCGACGTACAAACAATGAACAGGTAGTGAAAACATTCCACTGAATAATACTCCAATTCAATTAAATGTCTATAAAACGTCAAGGTTCGACGTACAAAGAATGGACAGGTAGTGAAAACATTCCACTGAATAATACTCTAATTCAATTAAATGTCTATAAAACGTCAAGGTTCGACATACAAAGAATGGAAAGGTAGTGATAACATTCCACTGAATAATACTCTAATTCAATTAAATGTCTATAAAACGTCAAGGTTCGACATATAAACAATTTGAACAGGTAGTGAAAACATTCCACTGAATAATACTCTAATTCAATTAAATGTCTATAAAACGTCAAGGTTCGACATATAAACAATTTGAACAGGTAGTGAAAACATTCCACTGAATAATACTCTAATTCAATTAAATGTCTCTAAAACGTCAAGGTTCGACATACAAAGAATGGACAGGTATTGATAACATTCCACTGAATAATACTCTAATTCAATTAAATGTCTGTAAAACGTCAAGGTTCGACGTACAAACAATGAACAGGTAGTGATAACATTCCACTGAATAATACTCTCATTCAATTAAATGTCTATAAAACGTCAAGGTTCGACGTACAAACAATGAACAGGTAGTGATAACATTCCACTGAATAATACTCTCATTCAATTAAATGTCTATAAAACGTCAAGGTTCGACGTACAAGCAATGGACAGGTAGTGATAACATTCCACTGAATAATACTCTAATTCAATTAAATGTCTATAAAACGTCAAGGTTCGACGTACAAGCAATGGACAGGTAGTGAAAACATTCCATTCCACTGAATAATACTCTAATTCAATTAAATGTCTATAAAACGTCAAGGTTCGACGTACAAACAATGGACAGGTAGTGAAAACATTCCATTCCACTGAATAATACTCTAATTCAATTAAATGTCTATAAAACGTCAAGGTTCGACGTACAAACAATGAACAGGTAGTGATAACATTCCACTGAATAATACTCTCATTCAATTAAATGTCTATAAAACGTCAAGGTTCGACGTACAAGCAATGGACAGGTAGTGATAACATTCCACTGAATAATACTCTAATTCAATTAAATGTCTATAAAACGTCAAGGTTCGACGTACAAGCAATGGACAGGTAGTGATAACATTCCACTGAATAATACTCTAATTCAATTAAATGTCTATAAAACGTCAAGGTTCGACGTACAAGCAATGGACAGGTAGTGATAACATTCCACTGAATAATACTCTAATTCAATTAAATGTCTATAAAACGTCAAGGTTCGACATACAAAGAATGGACAGGTAGTGAAAACATTCCACTGAATAATACTCTAATTCAATTAAATGTCTATAAAACGTCAAGGTTCGACGTACAAGCAATGGACAGGTAGTGATAACATTCCACTGAATAATACTCTAATTCAATTAAATGTCTATAAAACGTCAAGGTTCGACGTACAAGCAATGGACAGGTAGTGATAACATTCCACTGAATAATACTCTAATTCAATTAAATGTCTATAAAACGTCAAGGTTCGACGTACAAGCAATGGACAGGTAGTGATAACATTCCACTGAATAATACTCTAATTCAATTAAATGTCTATAAAACGTCAAGGTTCGACGTACAAGCAATGGACAGGTAGTGAAAACATTCCACTGAATAATACTCTAATTCAATTAAATGTCTATAAAACGTCAAGGTTCGACATACAAAGAATGGACAGGTAGTGAAAACATTCCACTGAATAATACTCTAATTCAATTAAATGTCTATAAAACGTCAAGGTTCGACATACAAAGAATGGACAGGTAGTGAAAACATTCCACTGAATAATACTCTAATTCAATTAAATGTCTATAAAACGTCAAGGTTCGACATACAAAGAATGGACAGGTAGTGAAAACATTCCACTGAATAATACTCTAATTCAATTAAATGTCTATAAAACGTCAAGGTTCGACATACAAAGAATGGACAGGTAGTGAAAACATTCCACTGAATAATACTCTAATTCAATTAAATGTCTATAAAACGTCAAGGTTCGCCATACAAACAATGAACAGGTAGTGAAAACATTACACTGAATAATACTCTAATTCAATTAGTAATGGATTTTTATGCAAAGACGGTAAGTGTGAATCACTTTAATGATCACTGTAGAAACGTTAATTAAAAAGAAAATCGAGAAAAGATGGATTTTTATGCAAAGACGGAAAGTGTGAATCACTTTAATGATCACTGTAGAAACGTTAATTAAAAAGAAAATCGAGAAAAGATGGATTTTTATGCAAAGACGGAAAGTGTGAATCACTTTAATGATCACTGTAGAAACGTTAATTAAAAAGAAAATCGAGAAAAGGAAAAACCTGTGGTAAGCAGAGCACTGCCTTTTGCAAATAAGTAAAAAAGAATGTATATTCACTTATTTCTATTTCCTTTCGCTATTTCGGTAATTGATATTCACCCCTTGATTTTTTTTCTTTTCTTTACCTTGGAAAAAATTATTTACAAAATTCCAATTGCCGTTTATTCATATTTTATTAAGTATTTATAGATCAAACACAACTCAATATATATCAATATATATATATATATATATATATATATATATATATATATATATATATATATATATATATATATACACACATACATATATATATATATATATATATATATATATATATATATATATATATATATATATATATATATATATATATATATGCTAAGATCCTACTGGAATTTGTTGACTTTCTTACGTAGGAAACTTCGAAAACAAAGATCTTATACATAACTCTCGTAAGCAAGAAAAACCTAAGAAAAGTCAGGGAGAAGGAAGCTGTATATAATGGAAAAGCTGGAAACTTTGCCAAAACACGAGGATATGAAAAAAACTGAACACAAAATAAATAACAAAGGCGTAAAATAACCTAAAATATATCAAGAAAGCAAAGAGTAGATATTTTGCTAACCGTTCAGACTAGGAGCACCAAGTAGCTAATAAACAATAAGGATCTTATCAAATATCATGGCCCAGAAAAAAAAAATCTCACAAGGAACCCGTTATACAAAGTAATTCTATCATACCTATGTGCAATTCATATACCCGATGGTACTCCAGAGAAAGTAATAATATTGGCAGGAGTATGTCCATGAGAGGACAAATAATGATAAATAGAAAAATGAATAAATGAAAAAAAAATAAATAAATGAATGAATAAATAAATATATGAATATATTTGTATATATATATATATATATATATATATATATATATATATATATATATACATATAAATATACATATATATATGTATATATATATGTGTGTATATATATATATATATATATATATATATATATATATGTGTGTGTGTGTGTGTGTGTGTGTGAAAATATTCTGGTATTGAAGAAATTGGAGGGAATTCTTTTTTTGCTGAATAAATGGAAAATTAAATCCCAAAGCAGATTCTTGACACTATGCTCTCAATCTATTTTAGTATAAGCTTCGGAATATTAAAAACCTTACATCGAGGAGAACATAAATAACATCACGAATACTAATAAATGCTGGTTTCAACTTCTATACTAGTCGTATCCTCTCATAGGCTATGCATTTGTAAATAGGTAAGCTCCATTATTACAAACACAAACATTATTATTATTATTATTATTACTATCCAAACTACAACCCTAGTTGGAAAAGCAAGATGCTATAAGCCCAGGGGCTCCAACAGGGAAAAATAGCCCAGTGAGGAAAGGAAATAAGGAAATAAATAAATGAAGAGAACAAATTAACAATAAATCATTCTAAAATAAGTAACAACGTCAAAACAGACATGTCATATATAAACTAAATTAGTAAGCTCCTCCATTATTACAAACACACACACAAACTATGCCAACCACCACCGATATTCATACCACAAAAGAGAGAGAGAGAGAGAGAGAGAGGAGAGAGAGAGAGAGAGAGAGAGAGAGAGAGAGAGAGAGGGGGGGGGTTATGTGTACATTATTACAAACGCACACACATACGATCCCAACCACCACCGATATTCATACCACAAAAGAGAGAGAGAGAGAGAGAGAGAGAGAGAGAGAGAGAGAGAGAGAGAGAGAGAGAGAGAGAGAGAGAGAGAGAGAGAGAAGGGGGGGGGGCTGTGTACATTATGTAAAGGACAAAATCAATGTCCCCACGACCCTGGCTTTCCGTTCAACCCAAAATTTCACTGACACACAATCACTCTCCCGATTCCTAATAAAAATGTAAAAACAGCCGCGTATACTTCATTAAAGACGTCTTTTGTTATTAAAAAGCACAAACCGAATGTTTCGGGGTTCATGGTGCGGACTAATGAAAAAGACATTACTAGATGCACATGCATATACATTTAATCATTGGTTCTATTCTATTTTTTTGACCAGGCGGACATGAGTCTTTTTATAATTCATTTATGACATATTTATTTTTGATGTTGTTAATAGTTTATATATGACATGTCTGTTTTGACGTTGTTACCTATTTTAGAATGATTTATTGTTAATTTGTTCTCTCCATTTATTTATTTCCTTATTTCCTTTCCTCACTGCGCTATTTTTCCCTGTTGGAGCCCCTGGGCCTATAGCATCTTGCTTTTCCAACTAGGGTTGTAGCTTGGATAATAATAATAATAATAATAATTAGACCAAAATGAAAGGTTCATAATTCAGTAAAATATTGATGTACTGCATATTTTGATTAAATTAACGAAGTCATATAGACGGTGTTCTAAATTCCCGAAGAATTCGACCTTTGATACAGCTAAAAATCTTGAAAAATGAAAATGAAAAGAAAGAAAGCAGTGTAGCTTGAGAATAGAGGATGCTGCATAGGGCCTTTGACTAAACGCCATCTATTGGGGTATGTTTTAAGCAATACGCGTTCTGGTCAGTACTGGATTGAGAGGACACAAATTTAGCCGTTGTTGGGCCATGAACAAAAAGAAACTTTATTGGAAACACCAGGATACTAGTAGACTCATTCCACGAAGTGATTGCTCAGACACGAAAGTGCCTCAATTTCTAGAGCCAACCCCCCCCCCCCCCCGGGGGGGGGGGAAACGCACATAATAGCAAATGAGTTTCAAGCGGTAAAAATCTTTGTTGTCGTTACCCAAAGTTCATTGACAAGAATCAATATATTGCTTGTAAAGTTTGTGTCGGCTGTTCTCCAATTTTCTTGAAAATCCGTCAATCTCTCACTTCTCATTTTGTGTCTGTTAATGACCACAATCTTTGGGTTGAATGCTTAATTAAATGTTTCTATCAATCCTCGGTTAAAATTTAAATTTGTCTACCTGTTGCTGTTTTCCTATCTGTTATAGCAATTCTCCCATAAAGAGAAAAAGGTGGCGTGTTCTTTTAAGGTCAAGGGCCCCTTTTTCACTTCGAATCTATATTATAAAAAGCCATTATACTGCTTTTCCAACTGAAATTTCCGCATAAAACAAACGTCATTTGATGTTAACTAAAGCTAAAAAAAAATCTATTCGAGGTCACTTTCATCATATAAAGGTGTAAACATGTGAAGGTTGCAAAAGGTTAACCAGTCCTATGACAAAAAAAAAAGTCAATGTCACCTATCAAAAGAAAACGTGTAAAAAAGTCGTAGTATCTCAACAACAGGTTTAAGGAAAAAATACATTCTCATTACTATAGAAATGACCAAAGAAACCCTGCAGACTAAATAATGTCTGGAACAAATGACAGGCACCCAACTAAGAAACGAAATATACAATCAATTATAAGCGCTAAATGCTATCTAAAGAGAAAAATCACCAATAATTTCTCAACAAATGAAAACCAAATTCCCGAATTTGTCCGACATTGGACGATCGCCAATTGTAGTTAGTCAAATTATAATTTACTCGTTGTTGGGAAAATTAAGATCAATATCAATCTAAGACAATTATCCTTCACAGGTGTACACCAGGCACAGGTGAAAACCCATTTATCGTCTCTTATAGCCGAACAAAAGTCACAAGTCCCATAAGATTATATCGTGGCCACAAATGATGGTACACCTAACGGCAAAGTTATAAACTTTCACATCAAGGTCACTCTTGTTACCATCAGGATCATGTTCGTTCAAACAAATGAGTTTCAACACTCGTATTAGAAACATATACACAAACAGTCCTAAGAGCAGCCATTCATTTTCAAATCAAGGCCAAAGCCTTTCAAGGGCAAATTCATTTAAATACACGTCAAGGTTAACTACACTTGAGAGCAAACGTCATTCAAGGTTAAATATACCCATAGGAAGTCAAAGACGTTCTCATCCGGGTTACTTAAATTTACCGGAAAAATGACTTTCCATCACAAAATTCTACCATGTAAGATTGAATTATCCGGACTTCATCAAGTTCACTTATAACATCAACTTCATTCGTATCACTAATGGGTCACATATGCTAAAGAGAAAATGACATTCGATTACATCATGAAAGTAATGAACCTTTAAGGGCATCAAAGAAGCTAACAAAACTTCCGTCCTTTAGACACACTATATTGACTGAAAAGTTCATATCATGAAAATTAAATAACAATATAT
>NC_090725.1:71508384-71510884 GCF_036898095.1 Palaemon carinicauda
AAGTTCATTCTGAACTGAGCAGTCAGGGCACGGCTGAAGTTCATTCTGAACTGAGCAGTCAGGGCACTGCTGAAGTTCATTCTGAACTGAGCAGTCAGGGCACGGCTGATGTTCATTCTGAACTGAGCAGTCAGGGCACTGCTGATGTTCATTCTGAACTGAGCAGTCAGGGCACTGCTGAAGTTCATTCTGAACTGAGCAGTCAGGGCACTGCTGAAGTTCATTCTGAACTGAGCAGTCAGGGCACTGCTGAAGTTCATTCTGAACTGAGCAGTCAGGGCCCTGCTGAAGTTCATTCTGAACTGAGCAGTCAGGGCACTGCTGAAGTTCATTCTGAACTGAGCAGTCAGGGCACTGCTGATGTTCATTTAAACGTTTTTGAGAAGTGGTGGTACAAAGGACGATGAAAGACTGCCTCAGAGACGACACGTTCTCAATTCTGCAGACCATTTGAACATAAAATGATGGATGCAGTAAGTAGTTCCAAATTCGTAGACATAATATTATTCTATTTGAAGAACAGTAAAACTGACAGGTATCATTAAACCTAGCAAAACATAAATTGTAACACATAACCTATGTGACATTGATGTCGAACACACACACAATCAAATACTAACATATATAAAACACACTCACAGATTATATATATATATATATATATATATATATATATATATATATATATATATATATATATATATATATATATATATACAGTATATATATATATGATCAATGTTGCACAATTAGACGTGTTTTTCATATACAAATAAACCATATATTCTACTCCTCTTAATCTCTGGCTTCTCATTATACCTTGGGATCAGAGACCCGAGGGAGAATCAATTCAAAGATAACAGCTTCTGTTCGGCCGGAGAATCAAACGAGGCTCCGAGAAACTGGTACGACAGTGACATACCATCTTGCCACAAAGAGAGAATGAAAGTTGATGACAATTCTCCCTTACTTATACCTGTCGAACTCCTTTTTTTTTTTTTTTTTTTTTATGTGCATAGAATTTAAATCAATCCATCTCCACCATTGTAGCTTGTAGGTATGTTTGTACTTGGCTCTTGATTAATGGTAAATTTTGCACATTTAGACGTGTTTTTCATACCCAAATAAGCCACGTATCATATTACTCTTAATATCTGGATTCTTTCTATACTTCGGGATTAGAGACCCAGGGGAGAATCAACTCAAAAAATAATAGCTTCTGGTTGGCCAGGGAATCGAACCCAGGGAAGTATAAATGAATAGCAAAAATCACCTAAAACCGAGTATGTGATCGTGATGATAACATGGCGATCAATCCATCTTCAATAAATGTCAAAGAAAATAACAAAATAGTAAAGTTGAGTCAAATATCATAGAGAAAAGGTTTCTGAAATCAATCAATGAAGCGGAAGAAAAGATTTTCTGAAATCAATCTATTAAGAGGAGAAAAGAATTTCTGAAATCAATTTATCAAGAGGAGAAATAGTTTCTGAAGTAAATTTATCAATATGAAAAAGAGTTTCTGAAGTCAATTTATCACAAGGAGAAATAGCTTCTGAAGTCAATTTATCACGAGGAGAAATAGCTTCTGAAGTCAATTTATCAACAGGAGTAGTTGCTGAAGTCAATTTATCTACATGACAAAGAGTTTCTGGAGACAATTTAACAAGAGGAAAACAAGAGCTACTGTGGTCTGAGGAAATATCGACTAAACCCAGAAGAAACCACCTCTTCACAAATAGGACAGCTGAAATTACAAAAGAGACTTATGATGATTTGTAGGACGGAAAGAGAATGCTCTCTCTAACAGGAGGTGGGCAAAATATATCAATAAAATAGGGAAAATTGCGTCAACGGAAAACAATAATGCCCCTTTAAAACAAGAAACCTCGAGTATCAAGTCAACAAAATAATATAGATTGCGTAATGTATAAAAAACGCTATATGAATAGAATACATAAAATTAAGCAAAGTTATGAAAATGAATAACCAATCTCAAGATTAGCCGAGTCACTAAAGTAAGGAAGAATGAAGGCATTCCGTCGTTGTAAACAGGAGAAATTAAGTCACTTTTATCACAGGTTGGCTCTTAACAGGAACTAGGCCGCAGGGGTGCCATTCGTACGATAATTATCGTACATGTACATTATTTTAGGTCCAGTACGATGTACGATACATACCTTATGTATACAAATGTGTGTGTGTTTGATTAAACAAATATACTAAAATACCTTGAAATAAATTATATATGTTACTCCTTAATAATCATGTTGAAAGTGTGTACGATAATTTTGGTTAAAAAAAAAAAAACGATAATTTTAAGGTTCATGTACGATAATCCAGTGGAAATAATCTGGTAACCCTGAGTTACTAGGGTAACTGCCTCTACGGGAGGAGGAAGAGAGCGCAGCCAAAGGAGAGCATTAAACCATTTCATACGAGGAAGAGGCGACGCGAACAAAACAGTAAAGCCAACACAGCAATAACAGAGGAATAAATT
>NC_090725.1:71515884-71520884 GCF_036898095.1 Palaemon carinicauda
ATCTTGAATCATAAATGCTTAAAGCGTCGATAATTGAAACAAGACAGCCAAGGAGGCCAACCTCGATTGCACAGACATTTCTGGATATTAGTGTACATTGCAATAAACGTTTACTGCTTTAAACACTATTTCGTTTTACATTTTGGCTATCATTTCAAGCCCTATGCTATACTACTATGGTTTTCTCTTACATATGATGGGGCATTAGATAATGACATCGCATTTTTATAATAGTGGCTCAGGATCAACTGTTGTCCAGTCTTGGATAAACTATATTAGACGACACTTCAAACACCAACTGTGCCGAAAATGTCTTGCTTTTATAAACAATTCGAAATATACTACAGAAAAAAGAAAGCATTCCGTGACTGGGTATTTATTGATCTTCAAGATCCCCTGGCCTTGGATCAGTGTTCCCCTTAACCTCGAATCAGTGTTTCCCTTAACCTTGGATCAGTGTTTCCCTTGACCTCGAATCAGTGTTTCCCTTGACCTCGAATCAGTGTTTCCCTTAACCTTGGATCAGTGTTTCCTTGACCTCGAATCAGTGTTTCCCTTAACCTCGAATCAGTGTTTCCCTTAACCTTGGATCAGTGTTTCCCTTGACCTCGAATAAGTGTTTCCCTTAACCTCGAATCAGTGTTTCCCTTAACCTTGGATCAGTGTTTCCTTGACCTCGAATCAGTGTTTCCCTTAACCTCGAATCAGTGTTTCCCTTAACCTTGGATCAGTGTTTCCTTGACCTCGAATCAGTGTTTCCCTTAACCTTGGATCAGTGTTTCCTTGACCTCGAATCAGTGTTTCCCTTGACCTCGAATCAGTGTTTCCCTTAACCTTGGATCAGTGTTTCCTTGACCTCGAATCAGTGTTTCCCTTGACCTCGAATCAGTGTTTCCCTTAACCTTGGATCAGTGTTTCCTTGACCTCGAATCAGTGTTTCCCTTAACCTCGAATCAGTGTTTCCCTTAACCTTGGATCAGTGTTTCCCTTGACCTCGAATAAGTGTTTCCCTTAACCTCGAATCAGTGTTTCCTTTGACCTTGGATCAGTGTTTCCTTGACCTCGAATCAGTGTTTCCCTTAACCTCGAATCAGTGTTTCCCTTAACCTTGGATCAGTGTTTCCCTTGACCTCGAATAAGTGTTTCCCTTAACCTCGAATCAGTGTTTCCTTTGACCTTGGATCAGTGTTTCCTTGACCTTGGATCAACATTTGACTTGGGATCAGTGTTTCCCTTGACCTCGAATCAGTGTTTCCCTTAACCTTGGATCAGTGTTTCCTTTAACCTTGGATCAGTGTTTCCTTTAACCTTGAATCAGTGTTTCCTTTGACCTTGGATCAGTGTTTCCCTTGACCTTGGATCATCGTTTCCCTTGACTTAGGATCAGCGTTTCCCTTGACCTGGAATCCGTGTTTCCCTTGACCTAGGATCAGCGTTTCCCTTGAACTTGGATCAGAGTTTTCCTTGACCTTGAATCAGAGTTTCCCTTGACCTTGGATCAGTGTTTCCCTTGACCTCGAATCAGTGTTTCCCTTAACGTTGGATTAGTGTTTCCTTTGACCTTGGATCAGTGTTTCCCTTCACGTTGGATTAGTGTTTCCCTTGACCTTGGATCATCGTTTCCCTTGACTTAGGATCAGTGTTTCCCTTGACCTCGAATCAGTGTTTCCCTTAACGCTGGATTAGTGTTTCCTTTGACCTTGGATCAGTGTTTCCCTTAACGTTGGATTAGTGTTTCCCTTGACCTTGGATCATCGTTTCCCTTGACTTAGGATCAGTGTTTCCCTTGACCTCGAATCAGTGTTTCCCTTAACGTTGGATTAGTGTTTCCTTTGACCTTGGATCAGTGTTTCCCTTAACGTTGGATTAGTGTTTCCCTTGACCTTGGATCATCGTTTCCCTTGACTTAGGATCAGTGTTTCCCTTGACCTCGAATCAGTGTTTCCCTTAACGTTGGATTAGTGTTTCCTTTGACCTCGAATCAGTGTTTCCCTTAACGTTGGATTAGTGTTTCCTTTGACCTTGGATCAGTGTTTCCCTTGACCTTGGATCAGTGTTTCCCTTGACCTCGAAACAGTGTTTCCCTTAACGTTGGATTAGTGTTTCCTTTGACCTTGGATCAGTGTTTCCCTTAACGTTGGATTAGTGTTTCCCTTGACCTTGGATCATCGTTTCCCTTGACTTAGGATCAGTGTTTCCCTTGACCTCGAATCAGTGTTTCCCTTAACGTTGGATTAGTGTTTCCTTTGACCTTGGATCAGTGTTTCCCTTAACGTTGGATTAGTGTTTCCCTTGACCTTGGATCATCGTTTCCCTTGACTTAGGATCAGTGTTTCCCTTGACCTCGAATCAGTGTTTCCCTTAACGTTGGATTAGTGTTTCCTTTGACCTTGGATCAGTGTTTCCCTTAACGTTGGATTAGTGTTTCCCTTGACCTTGGATCATCGTTTCCCTTGACTTAGGATCAGTGTTTCCCTTGACCTCGAATCAGTGTTTCCCTTAACGTTGGATTAGAGTTTCCTTTGACCTTGGATCAGTGTTTCCCTTGACCTTGGATCAGTGTTTCCCTTGACCTTGGATCATCGTTTCCCTTGACTTAGGATCAGTGTTTCCCTTGACCTCGAATCAGTGTTTCCCTTAACGTTGGATTAGTGTTTCCTTTGACCTCGAATCAGTGTTTCCCTTAACGTTGGATTAGTGTTTCCCTTGACCTTGGATCATTGTTTCCCTTGACTTAGGATCAGTGTTTCCCTTGACCTCGAATCAGTGTTTCCCTTAACGTTGGATTAGTGTTTCCTTTGACCTCGAATCAGTGTTTCCCTTAACGTTGGATTAGTGTTTCCTTTGACCTTGGATCAGTGTTTCCCTTGACCTTGGATCAGTGTTTCCCTTGACCTCGAATCAGTGTTTCCCTTAACGTTGAATTAGTGTTTCCTTTGACCTTGGATCAGTGTTTCCCTTGACCTTGGATCAGCGTTTCCCTTGACTTAGGATCAGCGTTTCCCTTGACCTCGAATCAGTGTTTCCCTTAACGTTGGATCAGTGTTTCCCTTGACCTTGGATCATCGTTTCCCTTGACTTAGGATCAGCGTTTCCCTTGACCTCGAATCAGTGTTTCCCTTAACGTTGGATCAGTGTTTCCCTTGACCTTGGATCATCGTTTCCCTTGACTTAGGATCAGCGTTTCCCTTGACCTCGAATCAGTGTTTCCCTTAACGTTGGATCAGTGTTTCCCTTGACCTTGGATCATCGTTTCCCTTGACTTAGGATCAGCGTTTCCCTTGACCTCGAATCAGTGTTTCCCTTAACGTTGGATCAGTGTTTCCCTTGACCTTGGATCATCGTTTCCCTTGACTTAGGATCAGCGTTTCCCTTGACCTCGAATCAGTGTTTCCCTTAACGTTGGATCAGTGTTTCCCTTGACCTTGGATCAGCGTTTCCCTTGAACTTGGATCAGAGTTTTCCTTGACCTTGAATCAGTTCCCTTGACCTTGGATCAGTGTTTCCCTTGACCTAGAATAAGTGTTTCCCTCGACCTTCAATCAGTGCTTAAGTATAAAATTCACTTCCCCCATTCATGCGATCTTCATTATTCTATATGTTTTACTCGTCCAAGATGTAACTTTGGAAATTACGTAGGTTACATAAAAACACTACTAAATATTCACATAAATCCTCATTGAGTAATTTGTCATAGAAGAGCGTTCGACGATCAGAGAACATACCCTACATCTAACTGCAAAGAATCTGTATCATATGAAATTTTGAAATTAATACTCAAGCACCAAATGACTCATTTCGACTTATTTTGAAAGCAATTTTAATTAAACAGCTAGTAACTAAGCTCGATGCCCAATTATCATGTGTATTCCTTCAAATTGCATGAATCGATTCTTTCCAAATGTTCATTTCAAATGATCTCGTTTTCTCCGATATTTTCTCTTTACCTGATAGATTTTTTCTTAGCCGTTTTCTTTTACTTATCGATATTTACACTTCCGTGTTTTGCTCCGAATTATGGTTAAAGTTAATGGTGTAAAATCGTCTTTATTATATTTTAACTGATTTTGATGATTTAATATTTAATAATTAATGAATTCTAATTGTGCTACGTTTTAGATTTGATTCCAACCGAGTGTTTTATCTCATGTTAGTCTTGTCCTTTTCCAACTTGAAAATAAGATGAATCCCGAAACATTGATCAATTTACTCTCTCTCTCTCTCTCTCTCTCTCTCTCTCTCTCTCTCTCTCTCTCTCTCTCTCTCTATATATATATATATATATATACATACATATATAAATATATACTGTATATATACATACACACATATAAATATATATATATATATATATATATATATATATATATATATATATACGTATATATATATACATACATATTATATATATAAAGTAATATATACGCATATATAGGTGTATTTATAAATATATGCCCACAAAAATAAGTATAATACATATTCATAATAGAGGGAAGAGAGTAAACTTGACTGAAATTTGTATTTTCCTCATATTGCTATCCTCAGAGACATATGCTGTACAGTATTTCCTCGCCAAATTGAAGTTCCCCTATTGCCCCCTCAATACATCGCAAATTTTATAAATATATTCTTTGTACAACTAGGTCTACACTCTTTATAATGTTGGTTTTTTTTTTTTTTTTTTTTTTGAGGACAGATATGTTTTATGTATTTATTTTATGTCAATTATTTTTTTTATAAATAGTCATTTTAGGGCATAAGTATAACAAAATTATATAACAGTGACACCGCATATCCTTGCGATATAGCATATTGCACGAGCACGAAATTTTCCACCACCCCCACCCCCCAAAAAATAAGTTTATCGTGTATCTCGTCTATCATGCGAATTTTTTTTTTTTTTCGAGAACCAAATTATCATAAATTAACCTCTTTTCTACACCTCTTTAGCTCACCTTCTTGTTCAATAAGTTAAAAAAGGAAAAAGAGAACGAATGATA
>NC_090725.1:71525884-71563384 GCF_036898095.1 Palaemon carinicauda
ATATATCCACAAAAATAAATACAAACATATCCCATATATATATATATATATATATATGTATGTATATATATATATATATATATATATATATATATATATATATATATATATTATATATATATATATAATATATATATATATAATAAATATATATATATATATATATATATATATATATATGAATAAATATATATATATATATATATATATACATAAAGTAAATATACAGTATATACCTGTATAAATACATACATATATATCCACAGTATATATGTATATGTATATATGCATATATGTATATACATATATAAATAAATATATAATTTGTACATAGAATAAATTGGTTACATAGAAATAGATTTACGAAAATGTGACTTCAACATTCTCTCCCTCTCTTTCCATACCTTTATACATTTGTACAATCATCTCCATTCGAATGATTCCCATTTAGTAATAAACATCTATTGCAACGCTTCGATATATCTTTTCGGTCATTTCATAATAAAAAAAATAAAAAAGGGAAAAAAGAATTTCCTCGGTGCACCAAACTTCATGTCTTGATGCTTAGGTGTCTACGCCATCTTTTCCAAGACGAGAGAGGACATCAAACGGGGGAAAGAGAGAGAGAGAGAGAGAGAGAGAGAGAGAGAGAGAGAGAGAGAGAGAGAGAGAGAGCTGGGGAGATGGAAGAGCTGAGGGAAGATAGAGATAGCTGACCTCTGATCTTATTCATTTCTTTTCTGCCAAGATGTTCAAGTGCCTCTGTGCATCTTGTTAGAAGCCTAAAAGAAGAGTTTATATATATATATATATATATATATATATACAGGCAAACGCATACCCATTCAAATGCACACCGGAATGTATACACATAGGCCAGCTAGGTTTGGATTGACCATCAATGATACATTTACATTAATTTCCTTTCAATTCCTGCATATTGATATTCACATTAGCAATAAATAGCAACTTACCTCAATCTGATCGTTGCTAAAGCAATGAGGAACGCCTTGGAGTAGTAATGATATCCTTTGGTTTATGTGGGTCCCTTTCTTCCTAACGTACAACAAGAAAATGAAAACCAGATTAACTCTCTCTTAGGTCCAACAGTCGATGAGTTGATTAACAGACCTCACAGCCGATCGAAAATGTCACAATTTGGCACTTGGATAACTTGCGAATACTTTATCTATACTTTTTGTTGTTGTTTGAAAGGAGTATGTGTATGTCCTTCTCTCTTAATATTACTCTTTTAGAGCTCACATTCGGTAACAAAATCACTAGATGAGGTCTCAACAGGGTAACATCCAGGAGCTCTCTTGCGCGACCTTACAGATTTATTAACCCTGAGGACAGCCGACCAAAACCTGCTTCTTTTAGGTAGGTCGATGGATGTTTTAAGCTAATTGCACTAATCTCCTCTGGTGTTAATTTCATTGAGACATTAATATATTCACTATGACACACAAATACATCCATACATGCATACACCATCCCCACACTAACACCTAGATATCTACTGCAGGCGCTTTGGCTAGGTGATGAGCTAATTGTAAAGGACGGCTGTTGATAACAACACCGTCTAAATATCCTCTTGCTAATAGTGTGCTTTTCCTTCTCTTCTTCCTGCGGGAAGGGATGCTTACACTAGCACACTATCTTTCCTCCAGATCCAACTCGTTATACTCTGGTCTACAGAGGAGGCACAGCGTTCCCCTTTCTGAGCCGGTATGACTTAACACGATGAGGGGGGGGAAGGGGGGCGGCACTGTCAGAGATGGCGGTGGTGGCAGTAGTGGTGGTGGTGGTGGTGGCAAGAACCCACCTCCTCCTCCTCCTCCTTCTTCTTCTGCTTCTTCGGTCCTGGGATGCTGGAGCTGCTGCTGCTGTTTCTGCTACCTCGACCACCTCTGTCCTGCTAGTTCTCCTGCTCCTCTTCGAATTCTCTTTTTTTCCTCCAGCTCTTTCTCGCTCACTCACTTACACACACTCTCTCTCCCTTTCTCTTTTTTCTCTCTTGGATCCTGGATGGCCACTCCCAAGAAGGAGCCTCTACTGCTTCTGCTGTTGTGATGCCCTATCTCCTCCTCCACGTCAGCTCTCAAGTGTCTGTATGTGTGAGTATGTGTGTGTGTGTGTGAGGGAGAGAGAGAGAGAGATAGAGAGAGAGAGAGCGAGAGATGCGACTGTGTATCCTCAGCAGCGCAGGCGGATTCCAAATGAACGATTCCTAATGCTGAAGCTTTCTATGAGATCTGATGAGGGCGAAGATGTTGAGAGGTTACCAACGAAGCTCTTATCCTGTTGCTGGTGCCGCTGAAGGGGAGGCAGAAACACACACCCGACGACGAAGAGGTAAGCAGAGAGGGAGGTATCGTCGGAGGGGTGGTGGGATGGCGCACAGCTCTCTCCGGCAGAGGAGGGCGACGGCGGCGACGGCGGCAGCGAGGTGGTGGCCCCTGCTAGCGCAGACTCAACTGCTCTGGATCGGCTGCTGAAGGTTCCTCCCAGTTCCAAGAGCCCCTCTTTCGCGCACGCAGACCCCCTCGATACCGCGCACACACCCAGACACCCTCCGCCACCTACCCCTCTTCCCATGAAGCCCCCTGCGAAACTTCCCTTCCCTTCCCTTCCCTTCCCTCCGACCGCCCTCCCCCCAACGCCCTTCTTCCTCCACGTTCTGTTTCTCCTTTTCCTTCTTATTCTCAGCGTTTCTGTGCTTGCTCCACCTATGCTTTTGAAGGCTAGGGACGACCTCACCTTCCCTTCCTGAAATCGGATCAAAGTCATAGATAGATATAAACAAAACCTGTATGATACGTAGGCTACATAGACATACAGAGAGAGAGAGAGAGAGAGAGAGAGAGAGAGAGAGATTTTGTGCATAAAGAGGGAATGCAATGCAAGACCTAATTTTAACTACCAATAATGAAGGCACTGGTATCCATGTGGAGAGAGAGAGAGAGAGAGAGAGAGAGAGAGAGAGAGAGAGAGGTTGAGCAATATAGTAAGGACTATCAAGAAAACGAAATATATCCTTGGAGATGCAATAGATACAGCCACAAATAATTAGAATAAATAAGAGTTTCCTAAAACAGTGAATTAAAGAAAAAAAAAGCTTTGCTTTTACCAGTCCCCAATACTTCCCTTCCTTTATCTACCTTCACAAGCATTAGAATCCTCTTCCTTATGGTAAGACTTTCCAAGACAGGAAAATTTAATAAAAGCTTGAAAGACAATTCTAAGAAGGTAAGAAAAAAATAATTCCATGCCTATACAATTAAAGAAATAATTATGAAAAAGAAGAAATAATGGGCAAAATGAAGAACATGAGAAGGTAAACTTAACTACAAACAGATATTAATGGAAGCTTTTATCTAACTATGAGAGAGAGAGAGAGAGAGAGAGAGAGAGAGAGAGAGAGAGAAAGAAATAATTATGAAAAAGAAGAAATAATGAGCAAAATGAAGAACATGAGAAGGTAAACTTAACTACAAACAGATATTAATGGAAGCTTCTATCTAACTATGAGAGAGAGAGAGAGAGAGAGAGAGAGAGAGAGAGAGAAAGAAATAATTATGAAAAAGAAGAAATAATGAGCAAAATGAAGAACTTGAGAAGGTAAACTTAACTACAAACAGATATTAATGGAAGCTTCTATCTAACTATGAGAGAGAGAGAGAGAGAGAGAGGAGAGAGAGAGAGAGAGAGAGAGAAAGAAATAATTATGAAAAAGAAGAAATAATGAGCAAAATGAAGAACTTGAGAAGGTAAACTTAACTACAAACAGATATTAATGGAAGCTTCTATCTAACTATGAGAGAGAGAGAGAGAGAGAGAGAGAGAGAGAGAGAGAGAGAAATAATTATGAAAAAGAAGAAATAATGAGCAAAATGAAGAACATGAGAAGGTAAACTTAACTACAAACAGATATTAATGGAAGCTTCTATCTAACTATGTGTGAGAGAGAGAGAGAGAGAGAGAGAGAGAGAGAGAGAAGAGAAAGAAATAATTATGAAAAAGAAGAAATAATGGGCAAAATGAAGAACATGAGAAGGTAAACTTAACTACAAACAGATATTAAGGGAAGCTTCTATCTAACTATGAGAGAGAGAGAGAGAGAGAGAGAGAGAGAGAGAGAGAGTTCGAAGGATGACCTATCTCGTACGGACATTTGGGAACTTTGGGGTTGTTTTCACATAGAAGTGCCAAGCCATAAGGACACTAGAGTGGTGTCGTGTTTGTGAGTGTGTGTACGTGTGCCTGTGCCGAGGGGAAATGGGGGTTGAGAGTATCAACACAGACGCACAGACACACGCGCACAGTTATCGTACTGTCGGGCGCTCGAACAGTGGCGCTGTTCCCGGATTCGAAACAACACACATACACACTTGCTCAGGGCGGATCGATGTACGTGAGACCTCTCTCTCTCTCTCTCTCTCTCTCTCTCTCTCTCTCTTACCCACCTCCCAGCCTCTCTCTCTCTCTCTCTCTCTCTCTCTCTCTCTCTAAAACCTCCACCCCAGCCCCTCTATCTCATTTACATCATTACGTTTCATACACCATGATGAATACCACCAACACTATCTAATAGCCCAATTACAACCTCCTCTCTCTCAACTATTGCCGAGATTTAATCATGCTCTCTAAACACCATAAGCATCCCACTGACACAGTCAGCGCAAGTATCGTCATCACCATCACAGCTTTCCCCTTTTACTCTACAGAAGTTGCAATGATTCCTTCCGCTTGCAAGACACTTCACTCCATCCACTCGTGATCCTTTCACTTGGCAATTCCTGTCTGGACCTAAATTAAAACAATTCGTCTCTTTTTTTTTTTTTTTTCGTTTCGCTTCTTTTCGTTCTTGGGTGCCACCTAAATTTTTTTTTTCATATATAAACGAGGATTTATCATCATTCATCAGGGTTATCTATTTTTCTTTAAAAACTATTAATTTCCATATTTCTTCTTCGTCTTTTAAGCTTGATTCTGTCGACGTGGTGCTTTTATTACTGTTACTACATAGCGTGCAAGCAAGTGATATCATGTTCAGCGTTCTATGTGCGTACACGCATATCTCTGGATGTGCCCATGTGCGTTCATTAAATTTCCAAAGCTTTCCACCAGACTTAAAGGATATTTGGAATTTAATCCCTACCAAGAGAACACCTCTGGATTCCAAAAAAAACTGCGTTGATACAAGAACAACAATAACATATGTAATAACATAATATAGGCAGAAGAATAAAAATTACATTGCACATCTTTTCCATCGATATCCCTACAACAAGGGGTCGGTTGCCTGATATGCCCTCTCCAATGCCTTCTATCAAAGGCATCCTCTTCCACCAAACCTCTCCTCTCCATATCACACTTCACCTTGTCTCGCCATTTAATTCTCTGCTTCCCTTTCGATCTTTCCCCCACCTAACTGGTTCCTTTCAAGCCCTCCTTTCTCCTTCCCAACCATCCAACGTGACACTCTTATCACCTCTGTAATCTTTACTAGGCCTGCCATTCACCTTATTTCATCATTCTCCAGTCTTTCAAGCAATGATATCCCCATAATCCATCTCACCATTCTCATCTCTGGTCTCACACATTTTGCTTCCTCTCTTCTTCTTTGAGCCCACGTTGCCAATCCACACATTAACAATTGGTCTTCTTACTGTGTTATACTGTAGATCTTGAATTTTAGCTTGATTGCTATTTTTTTATCACATACCACTCTTGCTACCTCCCTCCCCTTCCCCCAACTGTTTGTATGCTATTCCTAACTTCAGCCTCACATCCTACCTTCTGATTTATAGTAGAGCCCCAGTATCTTGTACCAACCGTGTTTTCACACGATCGTACATACTTCATTTTGGGCTTGTATCTTCGCTCTCCCCTCGCAATGAAAAGAACCTGAAATAACATGTCTGCGTTTCGCCTCTGTAACATTGTCTGTCCTGTGAACATGAAAATTCCTGTTCACAAAACAGACAATGTTACAGAGGTGAAACGCTGACATGTTATTTCAGGTTCTTTTTAGTGCGAGGGGGAGAGCGAAGATACAAGCACAAAATGAAGTATGTACGATCGTGTGAAACACGGTTGGTACAATCTCCATTGTTCCACCTGTTTTATAATCGAGCCTCTACTGCCATGTATGGCACATCCAAGGCCAACAAAAAAAACCGACTTAATACTGACCCCCGTGCAATCCAACACTAACTTCAAAGGTTTGTGTCCCCCCAATAGCTATTATTGTTTTGTCCTTGTTCTTTTGTACATCCTCTCCCCCATTTTAACCAACTTTTCTGGGACTTTCCTCTTCCTCAACCAGCAAAACATCACTTCTTTTGGTATTCCATCATCAGCCTTCTCTAGATCTACAAAATCACAGAATAGCTTCGGGTTTCCCTCTACTCTTTTACTATAGCTTCCTTACCATAAAAATTGCATCCACGGTGCTTCTCACCCTCATGAATTCATACTGCTGTTTCCAAATCCTAACAAACTCTCAACCTTTCATCTAGTACCACCCTCTCAAAAATATTCAAGCCATTATTCTGTTAGTCTAATTCTGCTGTAGTTACCGCATTCCATATCACCTTTTAGCTTAAATAAAGATATGATTAGACTCTTCTCCCAGTCTTTAGGTATTATTGTTTCTTTCCATATTGCTATCAATATATCCAACATCCATTCTTGTCACCCCCCCCCCCCCCCGTGGCTAATATCTTAACCATTTAAATTTGGAACTCTGATGGGCCAGGTGTTTAACCATATTTTTCTATTTCACTCAATGTCTGCTTCACTTCTGTAGTCTGTATCTTCATCAATGGTCCCTCTCTCTAATTTCCAATATTCAATGGTTGTTTAAAAACGTTCTCCCCATCTCTTGTAAATTTCTTCATCCCTATGCAACAAATTCCCATCTGAATACCCGAGGATTGATTTTACTTTTTCTTCAAGTTTGAAATCTTATAGATATCCTTTTCTCCTTCTCCTGTCCAAAGCCTTTCATTCAATAGCTGTACTGCTCTTCTAATAACCACACCTGCTTTCCTCCTAGAATCTTTTTCCTCTTCTCTGTCAAGTTCCTCTGCTCCCCGTGCATGCCTTACTTTCCAGTCCTTAAATGCCCTTGATTTTCTTTTAACTGACTCGAGCACATCCCTGTTCCACCACCACTTTTCTATTTTCGACACACCATATATGCTGGTTCTTCCACTAAATTCATCTGTTTCCCCTACACATATTTCTTCCATGCCCACCCAGATATTTTCTAACTCCATTACCCTGTTAATCTCCAAGTTCAGCCTTTCCAGTCGTCCCTCTCTCACAATCCTCCTAAATTGCTCATCCTTTTGTATTTCATGGCCCTAACCCTTAATTCTAGATCTCATTATCATATTGATATTTCTACCTCTCATTTTAAAATCCACTAATTACCAGTCTATGTTGCTCAACATATACTTCCTCAAAAATCACTTTACAGTTCATCATATTGTTTCTGTCAGCTCCACGAACCTGGATGTAATCTATTTGGCTTTCACTTCTCCACTTTCAGAGGTTATCAGATGCCTCCAGCTTCTCAAACCTGGTGTTCATACATGTCAATTAAAAACTCTGAGCCATCTCTTGTATATAAACCCAAGGCCTCCCTGTACCTCCTCCTATCTATCCCTTCTTTTCCCCATTCTGCCATCCATGCCTGCTCCTATGATTAGCTATGCCTGCTCTTTCACTGTTTTAATAGCTACCTCAAACTCTTGTGTAAATAATTAATTTTTTGTTCTTGGCAACCCAACTGATGGGCATAAGCTGAAATCATATTTACTATCTGGTCCCCTATTATCACTGGAATTTGTAATGCCTATAAATCATTCTTGTTACTTCTACCACTTTTTCCTTCCCGTTATCACCTACTATGACTTCAACTCTTCCCTCTCGTGACCTGCTGTGATAATTTCCTATCTCTCTATTTCCATTTCCTTTCCATTTTTCTCCTGCAAACACATGATATCTATCCCCTTCTTCTTCATCACATCCACTACCTCCCCCAATCTTTCCATTATAGTACCAACATTTCAAGTACCTACTCTGATCTTTCATTCTGTCACTAACTCCTTTGGTCACATTCGTGAACCCAGTGGTACCCCTTGTCCATTTATCATGTCAGTAGGTGGTTCCTGATGAACCACGGTTACAGGGAACGCCTTCACCGCATCTACATTACTAACAGCATCAAGCATGATTTAAAATTTGACAGAGGGTTTTTACAATCGCATGCCTTTGCAGTCATCAACCACAGTTGTTGACGGTGGGCCTAGCCTTTGACCAGATAGTCAAACTGCATTGGCAGCAGTTTCTCTACCACACATAAGTTTTAATAATAATAATAATAATAATAATAATAATACGACAGGGCAGGATACATGTCATTCCCAGTCAGCCGAAACAAGAACCAATGATTGGATAATTTCCAAAAATCGGTGTCCTTGACTGAGGTAGCTTGCCATGTAAACTATAGTCAGCGATTTGCGTTCGCAAACATCTGACTGACTATTTATCATTATAGCAATAGTATTGCTGTTATCGAACATCTAGTATTCCACATTGACTTTTGCAATCCTTTCCCAAATACTGTGATGATTAAGATCACTCACCTACAGAAGTACCAACTCCCACTGGACTTCTCCAGTGGTTGGTTGACAACTGACATATTTCAAGTTCTGTTTGGTGTTTTTATCGGGTTACTTTCCCACTGCATTTGCGTTGTTAACGTATCGACGATATAAAGGGATTGATTAAATTCTTCCTTTCACGTAAATGGTTCTAGGTAACCTTATTTTAGCAATATAAGTGTTACAATTATTTTTCTTTCGCTGAAGCGTCTTTAATCACACACACACACACACACACACACACACACACACACATATATATATATATATATATATATCAGTTCTTATCTATAACTGATTTTATTCAAAGAAATACACCTTCCGGTTTAAAAGAAAGGTGTTAGGTATCACTTATCTAAAGTAATGTACCCCCGTCTTATAATGATGTATATAGGAAAAAAGTCGTTAATTCGGTAGTAAACAATAGTCGTTGAATATTCACAGGTCAAGATGTTCATGGTAGTTTTACTGCACCAAGATTCATATTGGATATATATATATTTCTGGACTGACCATCGTATATTGCTAAAAGAGGATCTGTAGCATAGAAACCTAATTTTTTGTTCATCAGCATAAATACTTTCTTTCAGAGAATGGCTTATTAAAATCATGTGCCTACATAAATGTATTTAAGTAGGCATAAACAACAATTTACGATATATGCAAATATCGTTAACTATATAAAGGTACTTAAGAATAAGTGAGAAGTGCTAAATATTTCGATGACGTGAATTAAAAAATATGCCTTTATCACTATACAAGTATTAAAACCGATTTATAATACCGTGATCATTATAATTTACATAAGAATGGCTTATATGCTTTTCGAAAAATTCCAAGCTATATATAGAGGAACCTTATCAATTGAAATTTTTTAAAACTTAACAATTTTACAAGATATATACGATTTCATAACTGTGCCTTACCGCAAACCATAGGTTCCTATTTTTTCTCAGATTTTCGAAAAATTACAAGCTATATATAGAGGAACATTATCAATTCAAATTTTTTTAGAACTTAACAAATTTACAAGATATAAGATTTCACAACTGTGCCTTACCGCAAACCATAGTTTCCTATTTTTTCTCAGATTTTCGAAAAATTACAAGCTATATATAGAGGAACATTATCAATTCAAATTTTTTTAGAACTTAACAAATTTACAAGATATAAGATTTCATAACTGTGCCTTACCGCAAACCATAGTTTCCTATTTTTTCATAGATTCAAGAGAAGTACGAATTTGTGTGAGGGTTAATCGATTCCGTTGGTGAGGACTTGAATCTGTAGTTAAGATAATTCACTTCTCTATTACTCAATCTGCTAACGCTAATCTTAGTTTATCAATAATTCAAGATAAATATTAAATTTTTAGTAAGTGAACTCTCAGAATAATTCAACTTTATCATCTCTTTGCTTACGCAATATGAAATAATTCACTTCTCTATTACTCAATCTGCTAACGCTAATCTTAGTTTATCAATGATCCAAGATATATATTAAATTTTTAGTAAGTGAACTCTCAGAATAATTCCACTTTATCATCTCTTTGCTTACGCAATATGAAATAATTCACTTCTCTATTACTCAATCTGCTAACGCTAATCTTAGTTTATCAATAATTCAAGATATATATTAAATTTTTAGTAAGTGAACTCTTAGAATAATTCCACTTTATCCTCTCTTTGCTTACGCAATATGAAATAATTCACTTCTCTATTACTCAATCTGTTAACGCTAATCTTAGTTTATCAATAATTCAAGATATATATTAAATTTTCAGTAAGTGAACTCTCAGAATAATTCCACTTTATCATCTCTTTGCTTACGCAATATGAAATAATTCACTTCTCTATTACTCAATCTGCTAATGCTAATCTTAGTTTATCAATAATTCAAGATATATATTAAATTTTTAGTAAGTGAACTCTTAGAATAATTCAACTTTATCATCTCTTTGCTTACGCAATATGAAATAATTCACTTCTCTATTACTCAATCTGCTAACGCTAATCTTAGTTTATCAATAATTCAAGATAAATATTAAATTTTTAGTAAGTGAATTCTCGGAATAACTCCACTTTATCATCTCTTTGCTTACGCAATATAAAAAAATCAACGCTTCAAATTTTGGTCTCATTAATCTAACTTACATGGCAGTCTATCCTCTGAACCAACCAATTTTCACGAAATTTTACTCTACCCGATTTGGTTAAAACATTTTCACGAAATTTTACTCGACCCGATTTGGTTAAAACATTTTCACGAAATTTTACTCTACCCGATTTGGTTAAAACATTTTCACGAAATTTTACTCTACCCGATTTGGTTAAAACATTTTCACGAAATTTTACTCGACCCGATTTGGTTAAAACATTTTCACGAAATTTTACTCTACCCGATTTGGTTAAAACATTTTCACGAAATTTTACTCTACCCGATTTGGTTAAAACATTTTCACGAAATTTTACTCGACCCGATTTGGTTAAAACATTTTCACGAAATTTTACTCTACCCGATTTGGTTAAAACATTTTCACGAAATTTTACTCGACCCGATTTGGTTAAAACATTTTCACGAAATTTTACTCTACCCGATTTGGTTAAAACATTTTCACGAAATTTTACTCTACCCAGAAAAGGAGAGAGAGGAAGACAGTAGCAGATCAATGTGCCCTCATTATAACTTTTGGAAAAAGGACTCAAAGACAAATAAACGAAAGTTCTGAGAGAAGATCAAATTCCATACAGAGGTTTTAAATAAGAATCAATTTAATGAGGAATGCATTGAAAATCCTAAAATATCGAAAGATATCTTTGGCATCTGAGCTTGGCGTTCCAAAATTATCGCACAATATTACTTTTTATAACAGATTTCAATGGAATAGGTAATTGTAATCCCGAATGTGCCGAAATTATTCTGAGATAAAACCGTTCTTTAATTGTTCTTTTATCCTAACATACATTCAGGAACTTATTTACCGATATAACAAGATAACTATTCTTAGTGAGAACACTGCAGGCAAACAATGTTTTGGTCGGAAAAATTCAAAGAATTATTCTCTTGGCGTCAAAAAAAAAATCGAGAAACATTCTTTTGCCCGTAAGAAACTTGGGGAACATTTTCTTCACCACTAAAAGAAAAACGAGATACCTTACGAAACAAAAAAAAGACGAAGCTTCCTGGAAAGTGTTTTCCTAGCCTGAAAAAAGTCAAGGAAATATTTCAACCCCCAAACAAATTTTTGATATGTTCATCAACAATGTAGCTTCCAAAGAATAATAGGGTCAATCTTTTGATTTTGCAAAATTAAACTTATCTGTGAATTTTTCCTTTATTCAGAAAACAATATCTAAACGCAGACCATCAATCATTATTATCAGTAGTAGTAGTAGTATTAGTAGTAGCAGCAGCAGCTAAGCAGCAACCCTAGTTGGAAAACCAGGATGCAATAAGTCCTAGGGCTCCAACAGGGAATATAACCCCAGTGCAAAATAGGGATACAGCAAGAACACTCTAACCTAAAACAGTGAAATACTATGGTAGAGAGACTATGGTACTACCCTCAACTAGAGAGCAATAGTTTGATTTTGAAGTATCCTCCTGGAAGAGCTGCTTACCATAGCTAGTCTCTTCTACCTTTGCCAAGAGGGAATTAAGTACTGAACAGATACAGAACAATAGTTAACCCCTTGAGTAATGAAGAATTTTCGGTTATCTTAGTGTTGTCAAGTGTGTGATGAAAGAGGAGAATGTGTACAGAATAGGCCAGGCTATTCGGGGTACGTGTAGGCAAAAGGAAAAAGGAGCCGTGACTTGAGAGGGATCCAATGTAGTATGCTACTATCCGGCCACTTAAAGGACACAATAACTCTAGTGATAGTATCTCAAAGGATGGCTGATGACTTGGCCAACGTGCTACCTGAGGAAATATACTAGAAAAAAAACCTTTAAAAACTGCGGATGAACCAAGGATATCCATTAAAACCCCATATGATAAATGATTACTGATTTATGCGGTGAGAGTATAGTAGAATTGTGTAGTTATTTGATTAAGAAGAATTGGGGAGCTTTTTTTTCGAAGGCTTAAACGCCAAAACTGCGTACGAAAAATTATTGTAGAAAAACATCAAGTGCCTACTTTTGTTCTTCAACAGAAATAATTTTTTTTAAGAATAAGAAGTAAAAAACCCTCGAACTCTTTCTTTCTCAATAAAGAAAAAAAAACTCTTAATCTCAAAATAGTAAATCAAAACCCCTTTTGTCGCCAGATACGAAGCCCTTGAAACTATCTTTTGGAGGAAAAGGGCAGCAAAAGGTAATATCGGGCAATTGATGCCAGACCCTTCACGGTTTTTATTGTCAAATTAAGATAAAACAGAAAGTCACTCTTGACCAGAGAGAGGGAAAACCTTAGGGCAATTGAAGCTGGATGGGGGAAACCGAATTCCGAGTAGAACAAAAAAAAAAAAAGTCAATAAACCCTGTAGAGATAAAAAAAAATTGATGGAAAAAAAAAAACTGATATATGGAATCAAAGTCAGTAAACTTAAGTAGGATACGTTACGGACAGTTAATAACTCCAAGTTCTCTTGATAGTCAAACAAAAATGTAAAGGACATATCTAAAGCAATTAAATTGGCATCAATGGCATAATGAAATCACTAAAAATTGATATAACATTTTTCTTTTTAATATATGCTTCGTTGCTTCTAAACTTTAGATGCGGTCTCAGTAAAATGACTGCTTACCTATCGAAATATCAGGAATATGCTACAAGAGAGTAGCCTATAAAAAACTTGATTTATAAACTCCTACCATGGGAACTTTAATAAAAACAATAACTGTAAAATTATTTGGCCACTGAAGGAGAGAGAGAGAGAGAGAGAGAGAGAGAGAGAGAGAGAGAGAGAGAGAGAGAGAGAGAGAGAGAGAGATAATCAATTCTTTTCATCAAAACACAATGGATTCTTTTCTTTTTAAAGCGAGCTATAATAAAAACACGATATAAAAAGTAAAAAAAAAAAGGTTTTTCAGTGCTTACGAGAAGTACTATGAAGTGGTGAATAGACATTTTATAAAGATATAAATTCTGATTCATTAGTTATTTTCGCCAGCATAGCAAGTAGTAAAATAAAATACGATTAAAAAGCGAACGATCAAACCAGTGCTATCTATGCATGATGAAGACGTTACAAAACTATTCCCTCACAAGAACTTCAGAGTCTTCAGATTACATGTCACATGTTTCTCACCTATTCCTTAAAATATGGGATTTCTTTCTAAGAATTACATGCCAAAATATATGTAGTTCTTCAAGCTAACAAAAAATCAGTATTATGGAAATACAAAACAAAATAATGAAGACGTTACAAAACTATTCCCTCACAAGAATTTCAGTGTCTTCAGATTACATGTCACAGATGTTTCTCACCAATTCGCTAAAATGATGGGATTTCTTTCTAAAAATTACATGCCAAAATATATGTAGTTCTTCAAGCTAACAAAAACTCCGTATTATGGAAATACGAAACAAAATAATACCAATGAAGACTGACGGCCTCAAGTTAATAAATCCGACTCCGTAAGCTAAAAATAGTGGAAGGCCTAAACTCAATATCTCATTCCAACGACTTTCTCCACATGAGAAATATTAGCATCTTATTGGTAAATTACCATATCTGACGATAACTTCCCATGGGGCCAATTTTAAAACAACAATAAACAAATAAGGTCAGCAACATATTGTGAGAGAGAGAGAGAGAGAGAGAGAGAGAGAGAGAGAGAGAGAGAGAGAGAGAGAGAGAGAGAGAGAGAGAGAGAGGGGGGGATTTGTTTAGTGCATTGCAATAATGCAAGAAGGAAATCCTATGATATCAACAGGGCAATGGCCTTGTTAATCACTCCTAGAAATCAAGTGTTTATATTCCTATTTTATGAACATAATTTTGCAATGGTAAAGTCGAAGTTTAGCAATTAAAAGATTTTTAATTTAATAATGGGCATCTTACGATTTGCGATAATTTCAAAGCTATCTTTTTCCTTAAATCTTATTTGAATATCAGGTACACTAAAACTTTACGGCCGAATTTTTTTTTCAATTGGAGAGCATGAACAAAACCAATAGATATCACGAGATAATAATTTCAGGTTAAAAAGACTCTCAGTCTCTAAAACATTCATCCATTCCCGTGATCAATATCCTTCACTGCCATCTACAGGGAAAATACTAAGAAACACAAATATTGCAACAGACGACTCTGAGGCGAGCCAAGAGTAGGTTGGGACTCAAAAGCGGGATGAAAGCAACCGAGTGGTTTGATTACAGAACATCCAGTTTATATATACATCAAGTCCGGGCAAGGAGGTCACAAAATATACAACAGGCTATTTCATGTCCAACCGGCAACCGGTTCTGTTAACAGTTACGATAAGAAAAACAGACAGGTTGATACAGGTCGCTGTCAGTGCGAGGGGAGAGCGAAGATACAAAGGATGATATATACAAAAAACAAAAATGTCGTTACTATGTACGATCGTGTGACACGGTTGGTACATGCCCCCCCCCCCCCCCCCCGAAAAATGACATACTGTACATTTCTTCGCGGCCGCCCCGAGTCTGGAGTGGTAGTAGCAAAACTGCGGCCGATGGGCGGCAGTAAGTGACTGTAGAAGTCGTTGGTTGGGGCGCGAACGAGTAGTGGGAGATGGGTGGCTTTGTCGCCGCTCCGGCTCATCACGGGGTAGGCGTGTGTGTCCTACGGCACTCACGTCAGCTTCAGTTGACGTTGAATAGGTTTCCTCTTCGTCAGGAGTGGAGGTGTCGATGGAGGTCTTGAAGGTCGTGAAGTGGCTATCCATAAAGATGTTGGCATTGGTCATCAAGTCCTTATGGGTAAACTATCAATATCAGGTATGACAGATCGTACAGGTTAGGGTAAACGGCGTACCAAAAGGGCACGAAGTAGGTTCCCTTCACGAGGAGAGCTGTCTGCGGCAGGTTGCAGGCGAGCGATACTGGTCATTTCCCTGAGGGCGAGCGAAGCCCTTTGGTCCCCCAACGGTTTTTGAGAGAGCTGAAAAAGCTTTGCTAAAAGGGCGGCTGGCGACGGCAAGTACTTCTGCAGAAGGTATGTTTTGAGGGCGTCATAGTAACAGTGAGGTATGTTTTGAGGGCGTCTTAGTAACAGTGAGGGAGGGGGAAGGCGGGAGGAGCGAGTCACTCTCGGGTCACCAATGAGGCGGGGCAAGAGTAGGCTGTGACTCAAAAGCGGGATGAAAGCAACCAAGTGGTTTGATTACAGAACATCCAGTTTATATATACATCAAGTCCAGGCAAGAAGGTCACAAAATATACAACAGGCTATTTCATGAACCAACCGGCAACCGGTTCTGTTAACAGTTACGATAAGAAAAACAGACAGGTTAATACAGGTCGCTGTCAGTGCGAGGGGAGAGCGAAGATACAAAGGATGATATATACAAAAAAAGAAAAATGTCGTTACTATGTACGATCGTGTGACACACGGTTGGTACAACTCCATTGTGTAAACTAAGAACTCCCCTTTTACCGAGCCTCAAAACACTGATTAATTTTTTTCAGTTACATTATTTCTTTTATAGACTTGAGTTTTAGGAGTAAGGATTACAGATGTGCTTAACGTGATTTTGTACCTTAAACTAAATTTACATATTGAAAGGCAAATTTCCCCAATGTAACAACATAATAGTCCTCCAACCTATTAGAGAATTCTTGGCCATACATCGACCGAGCCTAGCAAAAATATCATTGTGGGGAAATTTCTCAGTTGTATCAAAGAAATGTGATCGAACTTCCGTTTAAAGATAAATTCAGATGGAGAACTTGAACTCACTAACGGGGTCAGATCCACATGATATTCATAATTCAGCTAAAATTTACAAAACACCTTATGTCTCCTAAATCAATTATAAGCAATAATTTCCACATATTTGTGCACGACACTCTAAAAAAAAACGTACAATAATACCAAGAAATGGTTATGAAATATACATATCTTTCCGGAATAGTAATGTTTTCATATTTCAATGCATCCGAAGGAATTGCTCCAAAGTTAAGCTAAGAACTACCAATACGGTTCCGAAGTTAAAGATAGAATGCAATAGCTAACCTACAAGTGAGATTAAGTGATTATGAGTTATCAGGCATCCTGATATCTGAGGTCACTGACGCTGACCTACAAGTGACATCGAATCTGGAATAATGATAATCTGGAAAAACTACGCCCAGTCATCAAGTTTCCCAAGCTTCCTAAAACGAGGTCAAGGTCATGGTGGGAATTTTTCCGAGGAGGGTTGGCTTTTCTCATGATCCTGCGTTCATGAAAGTTAACATCCTTTACATGCTAACTCCCAGGAGCTAAAACTTCAAATTCTAGGCAGGGTCACGAGCCATCATTCCCCCCCCCCCTCTCTCTCTCTCTCTCTCTCTCTCTCTCTCTCTCTCTCCGCGGTGCAGTTATAAATATTCTACCTACTTCAGTTATAAAAACTAAGTTCGTTACATCCATTTCTTAGCAAGCATCCTCATTCTCCTCTTTTCAATTAGTATCCGCACGTACGTACAGGTACAGATAATTTCCTAGTTACTTTCAAAACTGCATAATCTATCAAATCCTCTAAATCCCAACAAGCTGAAAACGGAAGCTCCCACTAATTTTCCTTCCCTGCCTTGATATACTGCATATTCCATCTTCATCGTTTGTTACCTCACGAGGATTTTTTCGTGTGCTTCACGAAGTGAAATGGTTTGCGCATCGCAATGATCAGCAAAGCTATACTATTCAGGGCAATCCAAACTAGATTGGTTTGCTGTGAACGATCCCATGAAAATCTCCCACCATCACCAATCCCCGGTGTCTAGCGTGATAATGAAAACTTACCAAAAGACATTTATATTACAACCCCGTCGCCATACTATCCAACATCGCACGAGGGTCTGCCCCTCTCTTTTATTCTTCTCCTGTACTTCTCTTTCTCCCTTTTTCCTTATTCTTTCCCTTCCCGAGTACCTGCCTTCGGGCTATAAACTGGATTGTATCCAGGGGTACTCTTCCTTTCCCCATATTCCCCACTTAACTATCCTTATCCGTATCCGTACAATCCGGTCCCGGCCCCAAGTCCTCAGCGGCAGGGGAACAACTACCCAAGTTGGTCGACAGCTACATTCCACTGCAGGGGGTGCTAAAAATCTCTGGACTAGAACAGGTCACCTTTGGAAACTGAACCTTGCTACATGCAACGTCAGGATCCTGTCTAGGGATGAAGATTTTGCTGTTTTATTAAAAGAGCTGAAATAAGTAAATTGAGATATAATAGGATCGAATGAAATTAGAACTGGGGAAACTTATATAGAATTAAGATGGGGCCATATATTTTGCTTCAAAGGACATGGAAGGAACAAAGAAAATGGAGTGGATTTTCTTATCAATAAAAATCTTGCAGGTAACAAAAGAATTTTGTAATACTAGTGATAGAATTGCAGGATTAATTATTAAAGTAAATAAGATGGATACACTGAAAATCATTCAAACGTACGCGCCAACAACATCCCACACGGAGGAAGAATAGAATATTTTTATATAAATCTGGAGATATTTATAAAAAAAAAAAGAACATAAGACTCAATTTAAGTTTCTTTTGGGTGATTTTAATGTTGAAGTAAGTCAAAAGAAGGCAAAGGCAAGGCAAAGGCAAAGGTAAATGGCAAAGACAAGGGCAAAAGCAAATTTTATTCTATCGACCCCTTCCGGAGTATGAGAATTACAAAATTACACAAATATATATATTTTACACAAAAACTACAAATAGAAGAGAGGAGAGTCAGCAGTAGTTAAACTAGGCGTAGGCACAAAGAATGACAGAGAGGTCATGCTTGTAGAATTTGCTAAAAGAAGCAATCTTAAAGTCATGGACACCTTTTATAAAATGGAACATAGAAAATGGACATAGAGAGGCCTAAATAGAGATACGAAAAAATGAAATAAATTTCATTCTCGCTGAAAAGGCCAATTTAGTTATAGATGTAACAGTGTTAAACAAGTTAAAGTCAAGCGATCATAGAATGGCGAGAAGCAAAATTTGTTTAGACCTAGGGAAAGAAGAGATAAAAATTAATTATAAGAAAATAAACACTACCGTAATAAGAAAAAATCTGAAGAGTTAGGTTTACCAATAAAAAGTAGTTACTTGCAGCTGCAAGATTAAATGGAAGCAAGCAAAGAAGAAATGAATAGTAATTTAACGCAATTTGTACTGGAATCGACACAAGAGATAGGTAGAAAAGTTCCTAAACAACATCAAGGAAAACTACCAGAAAAGACCAAAAACCTAATAGAGAAAAGATTAGAAAGAAGGATAGTATCCAATAGAGATGAAATATAATTAGCAAAACTATTCAAAATAATAAACAAATTAAAAACCTAAGATATTCGTAAACATAGGCAGACCAAAGTTGGGGAAACACTAAAGAAACGCCAACAGATGTTTGTTTTAAAGGATGAAAATGGAAATATTATCCACAATAGAGGTCGAGTAACAAAAATTACAGTGGATTTCTATACACTGCTATACAATAGTGATATAACAAATGACTTCACCATTATAAATAATGATATGTCTAAGGCGGTACCAAACGTAACTGTAGGATAAGTAAAGAAAGCATTAAAAAGTATGAAAAGAGGCAAAGCAGCAGAAGAAGATGGCCTAACAAATGACTTGATAATAGATGAAGGAGATTTTATAGCAGTAAAACTCGCTGAACTCTACACCAAATATCTGCAAGATTGCTCTATACCAGTGGTTCCCAACCTGGGGGAAATTTCCCCCTGGAAGGAAATTTGAAGCTTCCAGGGGGCAAATAATTACACTACCTACTAACTAAAACAAGCGGAATATGTCCACATAGTACGTGCGGCAATTTGTTGTTAGCCATTCAATTGTGATATGATCATATCATTTCTCACTGACATGATATTCATGGGGAGAATTGGGGTGTCATGCCCATTTCTGAGGCAGGCGAGTGGGCATGAGGGCTGGGCGGGGCATGAAGGGGGAAATCTGGATGGTTGAACTGGGTGCAGGGGGGAAATGACTGAAAAAAGGTTGGGAACCACAGCTCTATACCTACAGCTTGAGAGAAATTTATCGTTATACTAATTTACAAAATAGGAGACAAAAGACCTGAAACATTACCGCCCAATAAGTTTACTCTCCGTTAAATATAAAATAGTTACAAAGATCATATTAGGCCAAATAGAACACCGGCTAGCTTTTAATCACCCAACAGAGCAGGAAGGCTTTAGAAGTGGGTATTCTACAACAGACCATATCCATGTAATTATCCAGTTAATGGAAAAATCGACAGAGTATGACTAGCCACTATGAATGGGATTTATAAACTATGAGAAAGCTTTCGATTCTGTATAAACCTTAACAGTAATGAAAACTCTTCAAAAACAAAGCATAGAAGAATATTATGTTAGAACACTTGGAAGATATCTATACAGGAAGGATTTATAAACTATGAGAAAGCTTTCGACTCTGTATAAACCTAAGCAGTAACGAAAACTCTTCAAAAAACAAAGAATAGAAGGATATTATATTGGAACACTTGAAGATAGCTATACAGGAAGTATAGCAATCATAAAACTACATACAGATAGTGAGAAAATTCCGATTGAGAAAGGAATTAGACAGGGAGACCCCATCTCTCCAAATTATTTACGCCATGCCTAGAAGTTTTTAAGAATCTAAATTGGAAAAACGTAGGAACTAGTATTAATGGGGAATACCTTAACAGCTTAAGATTTGCCGATGACATTTTGTTTAGTGAATCAAGGGAGGAATTAAAAAACACGTTATAAGATTTGAATAGAGAAAGCAAAACTGTAGGACTAAATATTAATATGAGTAAGACTAAGATAATGTTCAAAGAAAATTCAGAGACAACAAATAAGCCTTATGGACAGACAGTAAGTGTTTCCCCAGGAAAGTGTCCAAAAAGAAAATATCCAAAAAGGGAAACGTTTGCTCATACTCATAATGGCTGCCTGGTCCAGTCTTAGCCACTCCTCAGTGAAGGCAACTCTAAGCTCATTGGCGTTAGTTGGAGAGTGAAGAGGTCCCTGCATGGCTCTACCAAGCTGGTCACAAAGGTGTTCAATTGGACTGAGATCCAGTGAACAGGCTAGACAGTTCATACGACAGATTCCCTATGTATCAAGGCAGTCCTACACCACCTTTGCTCAATGGATTGGTGTATTGCCGTCCATTAGCAGAAAATCAAGGCCCACACCACCAGTATAGGCACAAATAAGGGGTACGAAATGTCATCCCGGTACATCGGCCCTTAATCGTTCCTTGCTGTAACACATTAATGTCTGTGTGACCCCCGATACTGATCCCTGCCCACCAATAACAGAGGGACCACCAAAACAATTGTGTTCAACAATGGCACACCACTGCGCAAAATGTTCTCCACGGACCCATCACACTCTCTGCCGTCTGTCGTTTATGGAGATAAAATCTGGACTCATCAGAGAAGAGTACGAAAGACCACAGCACAATATTCCAGTCCACGTATGCATGACCAAATGCCAATCTCGTATGACGGTGCCTAGGGATAAGTCTTGGGGTCACAGCCAGACGTCTGGAATTCAAACACCATTAACATGCAGTCAGTTTCTCACAGTCTGAACATCGAAACGAACACCAAAGGCATTTTGGAGCTTGTTTCACCGAGTTCTTGTAGAGTTCAAGCGGTTTCGTCGAACGGTTGTCCTCAGATATCAATCCTGACGGGCAGTTAAAGCACGGGGATGGCCTGAACATGGTCTGCCAAGATATAGGCTGGTCTGCTGAATACGTCAATAAAAACCTGACACAACACTCTGGTTTACATCAAAACGTCTGACCACCTCAACCTACCTAACACCATCTCAGGGGAGCTGGAGTACTCTAGCCACATCTGTAGCATTCATATGATGTCGGACAGCTCCACAATCTTGATGCATCAACAAAACAACAACGACAGTCATGACAATTTTCATCTTGGCTTCTTTTGACTTGCAAAATGTACAATTTGGCCCAGAGAACAAACTCTTTAAATACACAAGTGCGAGTACCCTCATACTGCCCACATTGGCAAGGGTCACTCAAGCGGAAAGGAGTTAAACTGAAAGGAATGGACAAGAAGAAGGTCCTGAAAAGGGGTGGAATAATGGCCTTTGCATAAATTAGTACCAAGCAAAGAAAAGAAATCAAAATGTCCTTAACTATTTTGTAGTGTATATATATATAAATACTGTATATATATATATATATATATATATATATATATATATATATATATATATATATATATACAAACTTTTTTGTAGTGTATATATACATATACATATATATATATATATATATATATATATATATATATATATATATATATATATAGATCATCATCATCATCATCATCATCATCTCCTCCTACGCCTCTTGACGAAAAGGACCTTGGTTAGATTTTGCCAGTCGTCTCTATCTTGTGCTTTTAATTCAATACTTCCCCATTCAACATCCCCTACTCCACGCTTCATAGTCCCAAGCCAAGTAGGTCTGGGTCTTCCAACTCTTCTAGTGACTTGTGGAGCCCAGTTAAAATTTGGTGAACTAATATATAATATATTGTATAACCATATTCGTTCGTGACAGCGTGACTTGACGACCAATGTCCATAACATAATCTTAAATGATTGTGGCAAGACCCTCGCTAATAACTCTTTTATGGCATGTTTTATTAAAATTAATAAAAAAAAAAAGTGTCACTTGTGTATCCAAGGTTTTGAAGCGTAAATTAAAAATACGTACCAACGTAAAAAAAAGGATGGCAAATAAAATATCACCAGCGACGATAAAAGTCACTAATAAAAATTTCAATGACGAATTTGCTATCTCATAAACATGTTACTTGTGATTAATACTAGAAATGAAGTATATACAAGTTTTGCGCAAAAAGTTTTGCGCAAAACTTGCCACATGCAATAAATTATTGTCAATAATAATTAACATGTAAAACCATATGAATAAACGATTTAATTATGAATAGTATGTTTTATTATCTAATGCTTCTTAAAATTTGCAAATTTAGTCATTCAGATGAATGGTCAGAATAACTGTATAATACCTAAAGTTACACATTTGCGTGAAGGAAGAAATTAACTTAGTATTATACAAGATTAATGGTAATTCTGCCACTTTTAATTCGAAAAGTTTTTGAATACTGATTATAACTCGCACTTAATTTAGGGCCGAGGATCAGAATAGGCTTAAATGCCAAATGGCACCTGCCCTAATTGGTTACGATTGGTATAAGTCAATCTTCAAGAATTATTATGACGAGGTAAAAATATTTAATGGTTTTACAAATATACATATACATATATATATATATATATATATATATATATATATATATATATATATATATATATATATATATATATATATATATTTCAAATAAGCTGAGTGGTATGGTCACTGCCATACAGATATCCTGGACGAGGGTTCAAATCCCGGCCGGTCTGATACTATAGTCTTTGGGTGATTCCGCCTGGGGCTCTGATCCCGAGGTCGTTAAGAGAATCCAGACTTTAATGTATTAATATATATGGCTTATTTGAAATATGAAAAACACGTCTAAATGTGCAAAATTTATCATATATATATATATATATATATATATACATACATACATATATATATATATATATATATATATATATATATATATATACATACATATATATATATATATATATATATATATATATATATATATATATATATATATATATATATCCAAGATAGGACTACATATTAAATTTCAGTGGAATTATAAAATGTTAAGCTAAATCTATCTAGTTTGGAAACTTGCGCCAAAACAGTTTGGGTACTATAGTCCATTTCTTTTAGCGATGCATATTTGCACCGACTCGCGGCGGTGCCCTTTTAGCTCGGAAAAGTTTCCTGATCGCTGATTGGTTGGACAAGATAATTCTAACCAATCAGCGATCAGGAAACTTTTCCGAGCTAAAAGGGCACCGCCGCGAGTCGGTGCAAATATGCATCGCTAAAATAAATGGACTATAGAAATTCGTCTCTACGATTCTATAGGCTGGAATAATGACAAATACTAAGTCACTGGAAGAGGAGATGCCATAGATATGAAGGATAGCTGAAACATTAGGTTACATTTAAAAAGATAAAAAACACGGTGTTTTAAATAAAAGCAGATGGGATAAAACACAATGAAATTCTGTAAGACAACTTAAAGACTTTGTACACTAACAAATTAGTAATTTTGTTTGATCTTCATAAGCCATAGGCCATACTAAATAAGAAATAACTTAAAAACGCGGTGTTTTAAGGAAAAGCAGATGAGGTAAAATACAATGAAATTCTTTAAGACAACTTAAAGATTGCGTACACTTTAACAAATTAGTAATTTTGTTTGATATTCATAAGCCATAGGCCATACTAAATAAGAAATAACTTAAAAACACGGTGTTTTAAGGAAAAGCAGATGAGGTAAAATACAATGAAATTCTTTAAGACAACTTAAAGATTGCGTACACTTTAACAAATTAGTAATTTTGTTTGATATTCATAAGCCATAGGCCATACTAAATAAGAAATAACTTAAAAACACGGTGTTTTAAGGAAAAGCAGATGAGGTAAAATACAATGAAATTCTTTAAGACAACTTAAAGATTTCGTACACTTTAACAAATTAGTAATTTTGTTTGATATTCATAAGCCATAGGCCATACTAAATAAGAAATAACTTAAAAACACGGTGTTTGAAGGAAAAGCAGATGAGGTAAAATACAATGAAATTCTTTAAGACAACTTAAAGATTGCGTACACTTTAACAAATTAGTAATTTTGTTTGATATTCATAAGCCATAGGCCATACTAAATAAGAAATAACTTAAAAACACGGTGTTTGAAGGAAAAGCAGATGAGGTAAAATACAATGAAATTCTTTAAGACAACTTAAAGATTTCGTACACTTTAACAAATTAGTAATTTTGTTTGATATTCATAAGCCATAGGCCATACTAAATAAGAAATAACTTAAAAACACGGTGTTTGAAGGAAAAGCAGATGAGGTAAAATACAATGAAATTCTTTAAGACAACTTAAAGATTGCGTACACTTTAACAAATTAGTAATTTTGTTTGATATTCATAAGCCATAGGCCATACTAAATAAGAAATAACTTAAAAACACGGTGTTTTAAGGAAAAGCAGAGGAGGTAAAATACAATGAAATTCTTTAAGACAACTTAAAGATTGCGTACACTTTAACAAATTAGTAATTTTGTTTGATATTCATAAGCCATAGGCCATACTAAATAAGAAATAACTTAAAAACACGGTGTTTTAAGGAAAAGCAGATGAGGTAAAATACAATGAAATTCTTTAAGACAACTTAAAGATTGCGTACACTTTAACAAATTAGTAATTTTGTTTGATATTCAAAAGCCACAGGACATACTAAATAAGAAATAACTTAAAAACACGGTGTTTTAAGGAAAAGCAGATGAGGTAAAATACAATGAAATTCTTTAAGACAACTTAAAGATTGCGTACACTTTAACAAATTAGTAATTTTGTTTGATATTCAAAAGCCACAGGACATACTAAATAAGAAATAACTTAAAAACACGGTGTTTTAAGGAAAAGCAGATGAGGTAAAATACAATGAAATTCTTTAAGACAACTTAAAGATTGCGTACACTTTAACAAATTAGTAATTTTGTTTGATATTCAAAAGCCACAGGACATACTAAATAAGAAATAACTTAAAAACACGGTGTTTGAAGGAAAAGCAGATGAGGTAAAATACAATGAAATTCTTTAAGACAACTTAAAGATTTCGTACACTTTAACAAATTAGTAATTTTGTTTGATATTCATAAGCCATAGGCCATACTAAATAAGAAATAACTTAAAAACACGGTGTTTGAAGGAAAAGCAGATGAGGTAAAATACAATGAAATTCTTTAAGACAACTTAAAGATTTCGTACACTTTAACAAATTAGTAATTTTGTTTGATATTCATAAGCCATAGGACATACTAAATAAGAAATAACTTGAAAAGGCAAGAGGAAAAACTAGCAATGCAGTAACCATGTAAAATAACTAACAGATAATCAAAGGTATAGTACTTATGGAAAAAGCTGGTAGTGCTATGGTGAAGTATATTTATATGGGGTTTGTACCAACCGTGTGTCACACGATCGTACATAGTTCATTTTGTGCTTGTATCTTCGCTCTCCCCTCGCACTAAAAAGAACCTGAAAAATCATGTCTGCTTTTCGCCTCTGTAACAGTGTCAATATTTGAACATGAAAATTCCTGTTGCTTTGAGATTTTGTATATAAAGGAGAGTGTTCTTTAATAAACTAACTCAATTGCTTTCACATTGCCTTTGAGTTCACAACCTTCTCTCGGCTCCGTAACAAGTTAAACCTGTATTAATGTAAAACTTCCAAAATTCAACTTTTTAAAGTAGAATCGTTAAGCATGAAGAAAACTTCAAATACGGAAAAGAACAGGAAAATAATTTATACTTTACAGATTTTTTTTTCTTTTTATTAAAAAGTTAAATTACATCTTCTTTACAATCACAATATTTACAGTATAATTACATTTAATTGCATTTTTCTATAAACAAATCCATCTAATTTAACAATTTACATCACATATCTTGATTTTAATTCTTAGTTACTCAAAAACAATAATTTTTATACTTTTTGTGAACATTTTATTCATTCTTTCTTTATAGATATTTTTCAAAAGCCACCGATCATATTGAAATTCACACTTAAGAAAGGCATCTGTTTCCTCTTTCGTATATCGTTTCTTCTTATGGATAGAGTACTATAAAGCGTCGCGGTATTACAGATCTTTTAATTAAAAGGATTCTGCTTTACACATGGCAACCATTAAATCAAGAGAGCGCAAGATGAACAATTTATATAAAAGTAACATTGAATTTTTTAAAGTATTTTATAAGTATGTTGATAGATTTTTGGGGAATCAGAATAAAACCATTCGTGCATAATCACAGGGTACCTACATTTTTTCAGTTTAAAATGAATGTTCGAATACGGCAACGCATATGAATCACAGCAGACATACGGTGGAATGAATTCACCATCATCAAACCTGTCTCTTTTTGTCATCCGAAATATATCATAAATAGAAAAAACTAATTCTCTTCTGTCCACCTATTATGATGATTTTCTCATAATGAAAGTAGCTTTTTTTCCATTAACATGATAATACAAGCATGGAAGCAAATAGAAGGAATTACTGAAAACATCATGGAGCTAAAAATATCAGAAAGAGCAAGCCGAGGTAGATTAATGGTGCCAAAAAATATACCAGGAAAACTAAAGGAGGCGCACAGGACATTAATCCACTACGCACCAGCATCGATAATGCAGCGACTATCTAATGTGCTGCCAGCTCATCTAAGAAACATATCAGGAGTGAGCGTAGATGTGTTTAAGAATAAGCTCGATAAACACCTAAGATGCATCTCAAGACCATCCGAGACTGGAAGATGCAAAATACACCGGAAGATGCATTAGCAACTCTCTGGTTCATATACGAGGTGCCTCACACTGAGGGACCTGGGGGAACCCAAACAAAAAATAAGGCAATAAGGCAAATAAGTTAGTACCATAATTCATGAACGACTAACAACATGAACGAATATGCCTGCCACATTTTTTTTACCTTCTTTGTCTCAAGCCAAAATTTTCAGTTTTCACAAACTAGACGCAAGAGTTTGCAATATCCATTTCCTTTATTTCAAACACGAACAAGACTAGTTAACGACATGTTTCAGCCAAGCCAACATTTTCATTCATTCGATTGTGAAGCCCAGGGAATAAGATGAATCTAAAACAGCACCTATTGTGCTCGATAAACTAGAATGATTTCTTACTTGACTACACCTCTAGTCTCATAGTCTTATAGTCTAAGTGATTCTGTTCTGAATTTCATAATAAACTTGAAAGTTAATTCAAATCATACACCATCATTATGACACTGGTATGTCGGGAATTTAGTAAAACTAGCTAGTGTAGCTAACTCATTTACTACTGTGTAAGTACGTTGGTTTCAAATTCTGAGTTATCTATGTGACTACGCTAGTAGAATCCTTATCTCTGACTCATATATTTTCCAATTCTATTCCAAAAATAACTGTGTTGATCATTTTACAACTGAAAGAGCCATAAGAGCGTCTGCCAAAAGGAGCACTGGTTGAATACTCTCCGCAGCCCTGGACTCTTTTTACGACTCCTTAGGTGAGCTCATGGGACCAGAGGGACGGCACGCTACTCGGTCTCCCTGGGGAGCATAGGGAGAGGGAGGCATCCCATCCTGTGGGTGATCCTTAGAACGAGGAGAAACTGAATCTTTTCTACTTGGCCGCGATGTTCTTGGGGGAACCTCAGTAAGGACTTGTGCCATTTGACATCCTGGGGTCCAGTGAGGTTGAAGTCTTCCTCATCTCCCTGGAGCAGCGAACAACCTGTAGTACACATAAACTCAGACATACGGAACTTATTCGGTGAAGCATCTCTGTCCAATCGACTTCTCTTAGGCAGGGGACCTAACCAAGAATTGTCCCTTCCTGGAGGTAGTTCCATCTCTAGGCAAAGGTACCCCCTTATAAGAGTCCACCCTGACAAGGTAGAGAAAAGATTTGGACGTCGGTGGACCCTAAAGGCCATATGAGGACCAGACGTAATTAAGCGGTTATTCCCTTGGAGAGGGCTGGTCGTGAGGAAAGACAGAGGGACCCACTACTGCAAGGGACCCACAGGATACCTCAACTTGAATACCGTGCACAGGAACGTGAGAATTTGAAGGCAAAGCTGCTTCATCTCCCAGAGGAGGAAGTGGAGATACACACGTGGACTGGGAATCAGGGGAAGAAGGTACAAGTTCAGCCAAACCCACTGTAATCTTGGAGGAAGAACAATCTGTTTTTGTCTTCTTCCTCCTCCTGTTGTATAATGTCCATTTATCCTCTGACAAGTCCTTTCACTCCGAGCACGTTGACGCACAGGAATACTGCTGAGCCTTGCTTGATGCACGAGGCGAGTGAGGATTGACCTCGTGTCTTCTTATGAAAGTACAGCAACGCTGATCGTTATGGCCAGGACACTTACGCAGCCTGTGGAATTGCTCCATGAAATGCACTCACAATAAAAACCTGACAGGCAGTTAAGAAAAAGTACGAAGGGAACAGAACAGAAACACAAACAACGGTCAGTTTGGGCTGTGGGTAGAGGCCGTCTCGAGGCCATGGTTGGAACAAGAATGGAGAGTCGACCGTGTGTAGGGTTGCACTTTCTGATTTTGAAAATGCACTGCAGGAGCTTCCAAAACGCGCCAGTAACCTGCTAAATCTTTTCTTAGGGGCACTGTAAATGGCTCTTCGACATTTTGAAATGCCAAGGTAAATCATAGACAAATATATAGTTTTCAATAAGGATTTAGATAAAAAAATCTTAAAACAGAATAATGAATAGAATAAGTAATAGTCTGGTTTTTATATAATCATATTTGTTTTGGGTTATCAATTCTAGAGGACTAAACTTGATCAGAGTCTTATTTTCTAATCTTCAACATAAATTCAGAAATGACACCATATACGTATAAACTTATCATTACAGATGGTGAAAACATTCTCAAGTCTTCTCTCTGCAGTAGAGTAAGCAACAAAAACAGTAAAATCTACAAACTCCCTAAAAATTACATTCGTTTTTCTTTTCCATATACCAACGATACAATACATTCCCATTTGACCTCTAATTCCGCGGAAAAGTGCTCGAGTGCTTGTTAATAACAAATTGAACCAAAGGACTCTAATACACAACTTTCAAATATTTTAATTTAATAACTTTCAAAATGTGCCCTGGGCATTAAAAGGGGGCAAGCATTTGCAGGATATCCGAAACATAGTCATTTCGAAGAAATTAAGGCAAATCTAGAATGAAACTTGCCATTATGGCTGAAATTGGAACGACTTCTTGTTAGTATTTCTTGTTATAAACTTGAAACCACTTTATCCCGGAAGATGTTTACTCCTTAATATCAACTATTACAATTCTAGCACCGAGAGAGAGAGAGAGAGAGAGAGAGAGAGAGAGAGAGAGAGAGAGAGAGAGAGAGAGAGAGAGAGAGAGAGAGAGAGAGAGAGAGTTTTTAATCACCTGCTGATAAAACAGATTCCTTGATGAGATACTTCTAATTTTCCTATCGTGGTATCAGAGTGATTACTTGCATTGACGTTATAAAATATAAGGGGTATTTGTGTTCACAAATGTTAACGAGGAAACTTTAAATGAATTCAAATGGAATACAATAAATGCAGATCGCCTACGCCCATGGAAAATATTTGTAAGGGAGGAAGAAAGAATAAATAAAGCAAAGAATTAGAGAATGAGAAAGACCTTGTGTTATCATTTTAGTCACTTCTCCAAAATGTTTGATTCTAATAGGTTCTTATTCTTCCTCTCTCTCAATTCTTATCTTGTACGTGTTTAACCATTACTAGCAAAATCCTCTTTATCTATATCATATATTTATCAAATCTAATCTATCGGTGCCGTACATCAGTGACTTCCCATCTAAGGTCGCTATGAAGAACACAGTTCATTAGGAGTCCTACTCAAAGTTCAGAGTAAATTCCAGTAATATTCCATATATATGACACACTGTTCACACATATCACTAATTTACATTAACTGAATTATTAACATACACATAGTGTATATTACCTTTGTCTTCCCTTCTTTGAAAGATGCACCACTGTAGTTATTTAAACAAATGCAAATTGATAACATGCATTTCCATTTAAAACAATTGTTACCCATTCCAGCTTCTGCTATCCCATTGAGTCCAAGATTATTCCCGATTATTCAAGAAAACCATATTCAGTATAAATGATAATGAGGGCGTTGAAATATTCTAACATATCGTCATGTTCAAGCAAAATCTTACTTGGCAGCTGTGTTTCATTTACCTTGAACTAAGGTTTTAACTTTGGTAATCGAGCACATAAAAATTATACTTAAGTAGATCATGTTCAAGTAAAGCTGGGCTTGATTGTTGGGCTTTATATATCTGTAACAAAAATCATTTCTAATTTCTCTTTTTGAAGATTTCTGTTGCTAATTCTTTAATGTCTCTTGTCACTCGTTATTTTCTGTTTCATTTAATAGTTAGGCTAACCATGGTTACAAAATAGCCCTTTGTTATTAATTCACATTTTTAATGTCTATTTTTCCTAGGCAACATATTCTCTCTCTCTCTCTCTCTCTCTCTCTCTCTCTCTCTCTCTCTCTCTCTCTCTCTCTCTCTCTCTCCTCTCTCTCTCTCTCTCTCTCTCTCTCTCTTTTCTTTTCTTTATTCATCCCTGACCTTACACCTGCCAGCTTACTTCACACCTCCCCCATCACCCAGCCTCTCTTTCTCTGATAAAGGTCTCGCATCTCGGCCTATTCCTTCTCCCCAACTCTCTCCTCCACAGAGCATCTCCACGGTACCTCCTCCTCTGAGGAAATGGAACCCTCTTCCACCTTCCTCTTCTGTGAAGGACACCCGAAAAGATTTTTGATTTCCTCTCGATTCTGGATGTTTGGTGATTTTTTTCTTTGTGTGTGTCCTTGTGATATTCAGTAAATATTATACGCCTATTGGTTTTCTAAAATAGTTCATCACTCTTTATTTTTGTTATTTGGATGTAACTATCCTCCCTAATATTCTTAGCATATTACCAATATTAATATTATTGTTATAAATGTGTTTTCATGAATTTCTATAACTTGTCCTCCATTGAGATAAAAGAAAAAATCCTCAAGTGAATATATACTAGAGTATGTGAAAAATAGTTATGCCAAATGTATAGTTATAAGAAAATCAATAAGAAAATCAAAACATTCTTTCTGAGGAAGTCAATACCATATTAGTTACGAAAGTCTAATTCCATTATAAAACCGATATAATGTGAAAATTTAAATGAATATGAATCTATAAAGTTAAAACATACTATATAACACAGGATAAGACCCTCTTTTAAGTCTCATGAGGGCCGAATAAGCTAAACCCTTCTGGTGAATGTGGTCGAGTGAATCCCACATTGCACGAATGGACATAGCCAACTTTAGGAAGGTGGTAATGTCTAATATGAAAAGCAGAATGCTACAATTCCATGGGATCCAAAAGGAAAACACCAGTGCAGAATGGAAATGAAGTCGTAACAAATTAACCATAAATGAGAAATAAAATAATCAAATAGATAAGACATATATAAACTAGGAAACAAAAAATTGGCAATTTGTTAAATTGAAAAGTATTTCTAAAAGGTTACACCTATTGAATCTTAAGATTAGGAAGATATTACCACAATCTGATAACAGCTGGAATAAAACTTCTAAAATACTGTGTAGTATTGAGTATTATGAAGAACGCAACACTAATAGAATTAAATGCATGACTATTGCTATGTACAGGCTGATACATTCGTAGTGCAAAATACTGTCAGATTTATTCTTCATTCGGGGGAACAAAAAAAGTCACAGGGAGTAAGATCGGGTGAATAGGGAGGGTGGGTAAGTAGGGTCATGCCATTCTTGGTCAGAAACTGTCTCACACTCAAGGCGGTGTGCGCTGGTGCATTGTCGTGATGGTGAATAGGGAGGGTGAGTAAGTAGGGTCATGCCATTCTTGGTCAGAAACTGTCTCACACTCAAGGCGGTGTGCGCTGGTGCATTGTCGTGATGGTGAATAGGGAGGGTGAGTAAGTAGGGTCATGCCATTCTTGGTCAGAAACTGTCTCACACTCAAGGCGGTGTGCGCTGGTGCATTGTCGTGATGGTGAATAGGGAGGCTGGGTAAGTAGGGTCATGCCATTCTTGGTCAGAAACTGTCTCACACTCAAGGCGGTGTGCGCTGGTGCATTGTCGTGATGGTGAATAGGGAGGGTGGGTAAGCAGGGTCATGCCATTCTTGGTCAGAAACTGTCTCACACTCAAGGCGGTGTGCGCTGGTGCATTGTCGTGATGGTGAATAGGGAGGCTGGGTAAGCAGGGTCATGCCATTCTTGGTCAGAAACTGTCTCACACTCAAGGCGGTGTGCGCTGGTGCATTGTCGTGATGGTGAATAGGGAGGCTGGGTAAGTAGGGTCATGCCATTCTTGGTCAGAAACTGTCTCACACTCAAGGCGGTGTGCGCTGGTGCATTGTCGTGATGGTGAATAGGGAGGGTGGGTAAGTAGGGTCATGCCATTCTTGGTCAGAAACTGTCTCACACTCAAGGCGGTGTGCGCTGGTGCATTGTCGTGATGGAGAATAGGGAGGCTGGGTAAGTAGGGTCATGCCATTCTTGGTCAGAAACTGTCTCACACTCAAGGCGGTGTGCGCTGGTGCATTGTCGTGATGGTGAATAGGGAGGCTGGGTAAGTAGGGTCATGCCATTCTTGGTCAGAAACTGTCTCACACTCAAGGCGGTGTGCGCTGTGGCAAAGTGGAGGGTGGTGACTTCATCACGACGATGCACCAGCGCACACCGCCTTGAATGTGAGACAATTTCTGACCAAGAATGGCATGACCCTACTTACCCACCCTTCCTATTCACCCGATCTTACTCTGTGACTTTTTTTTTGTTCCCCCAAATGAAGAAAGTCTTCAAAGTAAAACGTTTTGCAGACGTCGAAGAGGTTAAGAAGAAAACGACGGAGTCATTAAAAAAAATACAGTTCCAGAACTGCTTTCAACAGTGGAAAACACGTCTGGGCCAGTGCATTGCTTCAAATGGAGAGTACTTTGAAGGTGATAAGACTATAAACATGTAGCAATAGCTGAATAAAACTCTATGACACAATTCCGGTTACTTTTGGGTCCCCCCTCGTACATGTTGCACAGTACAGTATTACAGTAATGTACAGTACTGTTTATTAATTATACTATACAGTACTGTCCGTAAATTACCACTGTACTCTACAATATGTAAATGTAGGCTACTTGTGTGGTGAGTTGTCAAACAGTGCCAGTCGTCAAACACTTACAGTACAGTTAAGGTATACTCAGGTTATAGTACTGTACATATATTATAGTAATACTGTATACACTACAGAATCAGAGAACGTAATGTTAGATAGGAACCACAGTGGTTTGTTGTTATAAGTATTTGACGACTACTGTAGTGTTGTGTACTATACTGTACTATACTGTAGACTTACCATGTACAGTACATAATGTACATGTGTGTAAATGTAATGTACACTTACTGAAATGTGTTCATTCCTTTATAAAATACATTTACTGTGAAAGAAACCAAGTAAAAATAATATTAGGCAGTACTTAGTGTGTTAGTTGACTGCGGGCAGGCGATGGGCAGTGAGTTAGTAGGGTTAGGAGTTATCCCACCCTAGGGCCACAAGTATTTGCGGATTCTCAGTCTTCGCACCAGCCTCTGTTACCTCAACCCCGCGAATAAGGAGGGCTGACTAGCATCTATCTATGTCCTCTCCAGCTACCTCCTAATGTTTTCTTAATCTTTTCATCAACCCAATTTTTTTTCCCATAAGTAAACAATATCAAAGCATTCTGATTTATCCTTTCACCTAACACTTACTGCTATACCATTTTTTCTACATATCTCCAAATTGCTCACCCTTTCCATTCTTCTTTCACATTTTATTAAAATATTTATCGCCCCCTTTCATCTTTCAAGCATATTCCACATCCACACTTTATTTGCATGAATTGAGTTGACTCAATCATTCCCTCCTATAATAAATTTTTGGCTTTTAGCAAAATTCCAATTATCTTCCAAAGCTTTTGAACAAATAATACTTACTTTCTTTCCTTTAGTTATTATGTATTTCGCATTCTACCATCCGACCATTAATCCTTATTCACTCTAATATGCCTTTAAGCATCAACCACCAAATCCTTTCTTTTACCATTCATATCAACATTCATTGTAAAATTTTCACGACTTCCTTTTTCATCCATGATTTTCCTCTTGTTTACATTTACTCTAAACTTGTGTAAACATTTAAATTATCTCTATAGATTCTGCAGTTGCTCTCCTCTATAAATCCCAACCAAGCATCCCAGGCACCTCTTCCACAAATTGTTTTTTAATAACCTAACAATGAACCTATTGTCTGCATATCCCTTCCTCCCTCTGACTTCTCGCAACACTTTTGTCATAAACACATTGAAATCTAAAGGAGACAACACATCATTGACGCAAGGCAACCTTTCCACCACATAATTCACTTCCCTATCCGGGTTTTCTAAAATAATCTTGTTTCTATCATCAAGACTTTCAAAGACTACCAAATTGATAGATAGTAGATAGATGGACAGTTCTTAAATTCAGCACACTGATAAATCATTTAATATAGCAAACAATAACGGCAAATGACAATGGTGGTTTTATTATTGAAATGAGAGAGAGAGAGAGAGAGAGAGAGAGAGAGAGAGAGAGAGAGAGAGAGAGAGAGAGAGAGAGAGAGGGGGGGGGGGGGGGATCAATGGCACTACAGTCTAGAAGTAGAAAGACAGTGTCAATGATTAATACATATGGAGAGAGAGAGAGAGAGAGAGAGAGAGAGAGAGAGAGAGAGAGAGAGAGAGAGAGAGAGAGAGAGAGAGAGGGGGGGGGAATCAATGGCACTACAGTCTAGAAGTAGAGACACAGTGTCAATGATTAATACATATGTATAGAGAGAGAGAGAGAGAGAGAGAGAGAGAGAGAGAGAGAGAGAGAGAGAGAGAGAGAGAGAGAGTTAGCTTCACTTGGCTTCATTTTTCTGCAATAGTGAGGGCATATATGAGTGTGGAGTCTTTGACAAACGAGTAATGCTAAATATCCCTTGACAGTATATTGTAAGAAACGTTAACACACAGATAAAATCAATGTGGGACACTAGTGCGTGCGGAATATTTAAACGTTTGTATAGCAGATATTTGGCTCTTCTAAATATAGGAACCAAATGTAATGAGTTAACAGTGTAATTGCAAATGATCTTGTTGTCTGTTTAATTTATCTTTCTAATCATTCACAAATAATTTGCAAGGGGATTAACAATAGCAGACAGTGTTACAATGATAAAATGTGTAAAAAGATTTATGGCTCCTTGGTTTTGTTCCAATCTACAGATATTTTACTTTGATAGTTAATTATCTTTCTTGTAGTTTATTTATTTGTTTTAATCCTTTCCTCACTGGGCTATTTGTCCCTGTTGGAGCCCTTGAGCTTACAGCATCTTGCTTTTCCAACTAGGGTTATAGCTAAGCTTGTAATAATAATAATAATAATAATAATAATAATAATAATAATAATAATAATAATAATAATAATGGTCAGAATTGCCAGTTTCTTGAAAACAATCAAGTACAGTCACATGATCAGCAAAACTCAGCTTTAATCATTAGATGAAAAATTAAATAATCCAAAATAATCGACTTAAATTTCTGAGGGTAAACTAATACATTGCGAAAAAAAAAAAAAACTGTTTTGAGATCAATGCGAACCGAGCTGAAAATAATTCAGAAACTATTTTAATATCTAAAGTTTACGATTTAAAAAAATCGAAGCATTATGATTTCCAAGGAGCAATGATTTTTTTTTTTCAAATCTAAATACTGAATAAGAAAATCACTCTAGTTTCTAAGGATAACTGAATATCTTAACTGCAACACCTGTTTTCGAAGTAGTGTATGTAAATATCGTATATTTTGGAAAGTCAATTTCAGTGAACTACAGGTCCTTTTTTGGAATCACAGACACACTACCACCAACACTTAGACCAGTGGTTCCCAACCTTTTTTCAGTCATTTCCCCCCTGCACCCAGTTCAACCATCCAGATTTCCCCCTTCATGCCCCGCCCAGCCCTCATGCCCACTCGCCTGCCTCAGAAATGGGCATGATATTCCAATTCTCCCCTTGAATATCATGTCAGTGAGAAATGATATGATCATATCACAATAGAATGGCTAACAACAAATTGCCGCACGTACTATGTGGACATTTTCCGCTTGTTTTAGTTAGTAGGTAGTGTAATTATTTCCCCCCTGGAAGCTTCAAATTTCCCCCCAGGGGTAAATTTCCCCCAGGTTGGGAACCATTGACTTAGACAAATACATCACATTTCAAAGGATTAGAGAGCCAGGACTCATCAAGTCAGCTTATCTAACCCACCAAATGTCTTATAAATTACTATTATCACGATGGCAGGGCCAATTAAAATCCAATAATGATAGCGTTCTTGATCTAATTCATTCAAGGCTGTAACTTAATATTTAGTGAATGATGTCACAACTCTGTTCAAAAATAACTTAAATTACTATTATCACGATGGCAGGGGCAATTAAAATCCAATAATGATAGCGTTCTTGATTTAATTCATTCAAGGCTATAACTTAATATTTGATGAATGATGTCACAACTCTGTTCAAAAATAACTTAAATTACTATTATCACGATGGCAGGGGCAATTAAAATCCAATAATAATAGCGTTCTTGACTTAATTCATTCAAGGCTATAACTTAATAATTGATGAATGATGTCACAACTCTGTAAAAAAATAACTTATACCACATTTATTCAACCCTCAGTTGAATTCAACGAGGAGCGCAATACATCCGCATTTTGTAAAAACTATCAATGAAATAAGCAAGAC
>NC_090725.1:71565884-71583384 GCF_036898095.1 Palaemon carinicauda
ATTACTACCACGAAAAAATTCAACAATCGATTTCTGTCTTTGTCTCCTTTTTATAGTATTTAGAATATCATTTGATATCTATGGCCTTCTATTTGTAACTGCATGTCCCAAGACTTCAATACCAACTGCCTGATATATCACACCATTCTTCTTTAATTATCTGCTCTTCGTCTCTCATAAAGTCTCTAGGAGGAAAACGATTCCTATATTCAATTGCACATTTTTCTGTGCTTAACTTCTTGAAGGTTAGTTGTATCAAACATAGGTATTCTATCTACATTTCTGTTGGGTCCTTTCAGTTTTAATTTCAGTGTGGTAATGAGGAGATAGTGATCACTACTAATATTGTATCTCAATAGCTTCTTACATTTCTGAGAGTCCTCCTCTCTTTATTAATGGCTATGTATTCTACAGTATTTGATTTTCGTAATGGCCATATGGTAAAGCACATGAATATATATATATATATATATATATATATATATATATATATATATATATATATATATAGATATATATATATATATATATATATATATATATATATATATATATATATATATATATACAGTGTATATATACAGTATATATATATATCTATCTATCTATATATATATATATATATATATATATATATATATATATTTATATATATATATTTATATATTTATATATATATATATATGTGTATATATATATATATGTGTGGGTGTGTGTGTATATATATACATATATATATATATATATATATATATATATATATATATATAAATATATATACAGTATATATATATATATAATATATATATATATATATATATATATATATATATATATATATATATATATATATATGTGTGTAGAAATCACGAAAGCTGACACGTGATGAATATAAAATGTATTATAGCCACGAAAGTGTATGTATATATATATATATATATATATATATATATATATATATATATATATAAAATCATCATCATCTCCTTCTACGACTATTGACGCAAAAGGCCTCGGTTAGATTTCGCCAGTCGTCTCTATCTTGAGCTTTTAATTCATCATGTACTACTTTACGCTTCATAGTCCACAGCCATGTAGGCCTGGGTCTTCCCACTCTTATAGTGCCTTGTGGAGCTCAGCTGAACATTTGGTGAACTAATCTCTCTTGGGGAGTTCAAAGAGCATTCCCAAATCATCTCTATCTACCCCTCATCATGATCTCATCCACATATGACACTCAAGTAATCTCTCTTTTAAAGTTTAATTTCTAATCCTGTCCTGCCATTCAACTCCTAATATCCTTCTCAGGGTTTTGTTCTCAAATCTACTAAATCTTTTTGATATAGTTTCATTTTCATACCATGACTCATGTCCATAAAGTAACACCGATTTCACTAAACTGATATATAGTCTGATTTTTATATGTAATTTCAGGCGATTTGATTTCCCAATTTTACTTAACCTAGCCTTTGTCTGATCTACTTTTTTCAATCTTTCACTAAACTCTAACCCTAAAGACTCTGTATTGGAGATCATAGTTCCTAAATACTTAAATTATTCTACTTGATTAATTCTTTCTCCTTCCAATGATATTTCATCTTCCATTGCATACTCCGTTCTCATCATCTTTGTCTTTATTCTATTTATCTTCAGCTCAACCTCGTGTGATACTTCACTGTTCATTCATTTGATAAGACTCCATTAACATCAACTTTGCACTTGCTATGCTCATGAACAGATTTAATCAAATTTACATACTTAAGAGGAACTCCATAATGATAATGTAGGACTCTCCACATAATTGCCCGGGGCACACTATCAAAGGCTTTTTCATAGTATACAAATGCCATCCCTTATCTAAATCCTTTTCTTCATCTCTCAGCTTTTCATCAATCTTTTTCTCCAGTCTCTTTAGAATAAGCATACTATATATTTTCATAACTGACATAAGTGTTATGCCTCTGTAATTATTGCAATCAGTCAGCTCTCCTTTTTTGCTATTTTCTCCAACACTCCTAATTCCCATTCATCAGATTTTGCCTCTTCATGCCACATTCTACAAAATAATCTTGTAAGTAGTCTGGGAGTCACTTCATTTTCTGCCAGTATCCTTTCGGTAGTTATTCCTTCATATCCAGGGGCTTTCCATCTCTTTAGTTTTTTTAGGATAGCTTCAAATTCAAACACACTGAATTCATTCATGGGCACATCAAGATCTTCATCAGCTTCAGGTATATCAATCAAAGTATTCTCTTCATATCTCCTAATCATAACCTCACTAAAGTGTTCCATCCAACGTTGTCTTTCTTCATCTTCCTTTGCTATAACAGAACCATCTCGATTTTTGATGGGCATATGCTTCTCCTTTTTTGCCCCAGTCGAGATTTCATTAATAAGTCTGAGCGCAATTCTTACACCATAGCTTTGTCAGCTTCATCTGCTTTGCTGTCTAAATATTCTCTCCAGTCATTCCTGGCTTTTCTTTTGACCTCGCTGCCAAAACTGGAATACTTAGCATACTCTACCTAGTAATTTTCATTACTTCCTCGAAAAATTTCAACAATCAATTTCTGTCTTTGTCTCCATTTTATAGTATCCCAAGTATCATTTGATATCCGTGGCTTTCACCTCGTAACTGTGTGCCCCAAGACTTCACTACCAACTGATTGATATATGTTCTTAATAGCCAACCATTCTTCATTAATTGTTTGTTCTTTGTCTCTTAAACTTTCTAAGACTAAAAAATCGATCTCTACATCAATTGCAAATGTTTCTCTGTGCTCTTCTTCTAAAAGCTTAGTTCTATCAAAACTAGGTATTCTATCCATCTTTCTGTTGGGTGATTCTAATTTCAATTTCAGTGTGGTGATGAGGAGCTGGGTATCGCTACTAGTATCAGCACCTCTATAGCTTCTTATATTTCTCAGAGTCCTCAATTTCTCTTTATTAATGGCAATGTGATCTATCTGATTTTTGTAAATGCCACACGGTGAAGTCCATGAATACTTGTGGATGTTTTTGTGCTGAAAAATAGTACCTCCAATGATAAGATTGTTTGCTAAACAGAAACTTATCCATTTTAATTTGTAACTTCGCCAAGACCCTCGACACCCATCACATTCTCTATGCCTTGATTATTTCTTCCAACTTTAGGATTGAAGTCGCCAATCACGATTTTCATATCTCTCTCAGGGATCTCATCTATTACCCTCTGCAGTTCTTCATAGTATTCATCTTTCCTTTCTTCAGGGGAATCATTTGTTGGGGCATAGCAAATTATAATACTCATATTGCACTGCTTTAATTTGAACTTTGCTAGTAACAATCTACTATATACAGCTCTTCACTCGGTTAATGCCTTTTCTGCTCTTGGTGTCTTCATTCATTCCCTTTCTCTTCCAACTCCATCTGATCTTCCAGAGTAGATAAACATATTGCCTTTGTCTAAAGTATCCTTACCAATCCCATTACAATGTGTTTCACTTAGAGCCAAGATATCCAAACTATATTTCATAAATTCACTCTCCACTTGCTGTAACTTCCCCATCTGATTCATGGTTCTAACATTCCAGTTACTTATTTCTAATTTTTCTTTAGTATCTATAAACTGGGAGATTCTTAGCACCCCCTACGTCCGGGACTGAGGGCCATTCTGTCCTCTTCTCTTTCCATGACTGACTAAATCCACAGAGGATTCATTGGCTAGATACATCAAAGGATAGTGTGAAGGGCCAAGAGTAGGTTGTGAGTCAAAGGCAAGATGAATGCAACTGAGTACTTTATTACAGACACATCGAGTATATATATACACACTAGGTCCAGGTAAGAAGGTTACAAAATACATACTTGCTATTTCCTGTCAAACTGCCAATGGTTCTGTTAACAGTTAACAATGAAGTAGGCAGACAGATTAATACAAGTTGCTGTCAGTGTGAGGGAAGAGCGAAGATACAAAGGATAATATATACAAAAAAGAGAAATGTCGTTACTATGTACGATCGTGTGACACACTGGTGGTACATGGCTCCCCCGTAAAAATGACATACTGTACATGTTAAATATGGCGCCCTGATCTAGAGAGCCGAACTATAGGCGGGTCATCTACCAAGAGATAAGCAGGGTTTAGACAATCAATTGAGACCCAGTCTTCTTTGGCACGAACGTTTAGTAGGAATGCTTTCAGACTGCGTCGGATCACAAGGAAAGGGCCCGTGTAAGAGGGGGTTAGCGGTGGCTTGCTAGTGTTATTGTGTAGGAAGATATGCATTGTAGAGTGAGAGTCTGTCAGTATATGATGCTTCGCTAGGGGCTTGTAATTCTGGTGGCATGGAGTAAATTTTCCCACGTGATGTATGCGCTGGGGATCGTCGGAGGAGGTTGCAGAAGGAAAAAATTCGGCAGGGACGACCAACGGGTCGCCATACACCATTTCAGCTGCCGAGACGTCAAGGGCATCTTTAGGAATGGTCCTTAGTCCCAGGAGGACCCAAGGAAGCTGAGTAAACCAGTTGGAGTCCTTGCAGCGAGACATCAAATCTGCTGTGTGGGTGCAATGAAAATGTTCAGCCATTCCATTGGCAGCGGGGTTGTAGGCAGTTATCTGAAGTAGGGTGATGCCCATGAGATTCGCTAATTATGTCTACAATATAGAGGTGAAAGTGGTACCCCTGTCAGAAGTAATATGCTCAGGGATACCAAATCTTGCTATCCATCCTGAGAGTAAGGCCAATGTACATGAGGCGGACGTTGCAGTTTCCAGGGGAATGGCTTCAGGCCAGCGAGTGGAGCAGTCGATGGCGGTAAACAGGTAACGATGTCCTTGTGATGTGGGTAGGGGGCCTACAACGTCGACGTGAATGTGGGCGAAACAGCGCTGAGGTTGAGGAAAGGTGCCCACTCCTGAATCCATGTGTTGTTGTACTTTGGAAGTTTGGCAAGAAGTACAGGCGCGGACCCAATCCTTAGCATCCTTAGTAATGCCGTGCCAAATGAACTTCGTCTTCAGCAGCTGTGCAATAGAACGCCGCGAGGGATGTGAAAGGCCGTGAATGAAATCAATCACCTATCGGTGCACGGGAGCAGGAATCCATGGTCGCGGTCTACCAGTACTGACATCACAGAGGAGGGTGGTGTTAGAGTCGTCAAGGGGGACATCTTCCCAACGGAGGGATGTGCAGGATGTCCTACATGTTTGATACTCTGGATCCTGTCGTTGGGCTTCAGCCAAAGCGTTGTAATCCCATCCCAATAGAATGGCAGCCAACGTGTTTCTTGTCAGGGCATCGGCAACGGGATTCATTTTCCCAGGGACGTGTTGAAGGGTGCAATTGTATTCAGACACAGCCGAGGGATGTCGGCGGTGACAGGCAAACCAGGCGCTGGACTGTCAAGTGAAGGCGTGCACCAGAGGCATGTGGTCTGTGCGAATGACGTAGAGCATACCTTCTAAGAAATGACAAAAGTGACGGACAGCCAAGTGCACCGCCAGCAATTCGCAATCGAAGGTAGAATAACCCAATTCTGCCTTGGACAGTTTCCAGCTTTAGTTATAGAGCTAGGAACAGGATTTCCAGTGAATCACATATGCTGGAGACTCCCCAATTTTCATCCAGCCATAGTTGATTGGTGTCTCCCCACCAGTAGGATTAATTCAATCTGTTTTTTTTTTTCTAGATTTTAGTCACAAAATTTGTTCTCTTGACATATCATGAAGGAAGGGAGGGAGGCACAGTTTATCTTCTTCACCCTCTCCAGTAGATCTGAAGTCCTTATACCTTACTTCATTGATGTCTAACGTGTTAAAACCATGCAGTGCAGGCACGTAAGAAGTCACAGCGATCATGTCTACTTTTGATGTCAGGAAACGCAATGCTTTTGCATGAGTTTTTGCAGTAATTGCTTCCAATCACGGAAATGGTTTTACCCTTCCCAGTCTGTTGAAAACTGATGTAAAATCACATCCAGTAAGGGCATAAAATCCTATGAGAGCCTCTGTCAGGACAGAGTACTTTTCTCAAAGTCGAGTAACAATAAGAGAAACGTTAACGAAACGGTGATGACATGTAATCTGACCATACATTGAGACCAATAAGGATAACCAACATATCAGTATCAGACGACCTTTCCATGAAGGTCGCCCTGTGAATTTTCCTCACGCAGAAAGCCACGAATGTGTTAGCTTCCTCATACTGAGTCAGTAGGTGACTTGACTCGTCCACTTGAATCTGGCAACCAACCTCTGTTTCGGTGAACATGAACTTTGAACATTTACCATCATGTGACATACAAAACTTTCCTTATCAAAACTGGTCAATAGTGTGGGTTCCTGCATTCATGTATAATAAGGAGTGAAAACTTTTCTTTAAATGATTTGTTCTTACAGAGATCCATTCCACTATGGCACTCTGGTTGATCTAGTCCACTGATAAGAAATGTAGGTTGATTACCTCCACCGCGAGATTTCTATTCCTGATCTTTAACTGAAGGGGACATATATTTATCAAGGACAAAGTGAATTTCTTCCCATCTAAAGGAACGTACTTTGACAAGCAAAGCTCTGGCCATAGTTCTTTAAGTTGACTTGCTGTGGAAAAGTAAGGATGCATCCATCGTCAACCATAGTTGCACTGAAGGAAGAATGATGTCAGTCAGAATTTTGTCCTGGTTTCCACAAGAAGTTTAGTGAAATTGCCTTCTCTATATTTTGGGATTTCTATCACTTTGAGGAAAGGAGAGTTGCACATCTGTAAATGAGAAAGTTAAAATGTGCTGAAGATTGCATGTGACATTTCTTCTATTTTCCAGCAATAAAATTCTTACAAACAGATCTCTGACTCCTTTGGCTGATTTAGCTTTATATTTGCAAGAATGTTGAGGTTTAGTGTTTTCTGTGGCAAATTTTAAGACTTTTGTTCAAGTTCAAGTGTTCAGGAATTTTCGCTTCAACTGTAGTTCTACTTCATGCATAAATGTACTTAAAAAGTAAACTTTTTTTTTCTTTGCTTCTTTACCTGATACAACACTGACCAGTTTAATGGTGACTGAGTATCAATATCATTCTTGTTACGACTCACACTACATAGCTGTAACTGACTGACTGGCTGTTCCCCTGAATGAACGCCTACAAGTTCCCATAATTCTAATAATGACATAACACATTGAGTCAAGGTAACAGACCATTCTCTGAAGGTATTCTCGGAGTTTCTGAAAGTAGTTACTCCTCCCATAGATAATGTATCATACCTGATACCAGTCTGCTCTAAAGTTAGATCAACTGCCTATCTTGAGTATAATTTACTGGTGCATTGGATAGAGAAGGCCCCTGCCTGTAGAATGTCCATAGCTTCAGGATTCATCTATGAAAGTTTTGAAAGGAAAAAAAGAGATCCCCATCTTGTTTTGGGTGATTTAAAAGAAAGGACATAACAATAACAGAGAGAAGGATTTGAATGCACTTTATTACATTATTAGTGTGCAATGCTCTCTTCAGTTCCGATGTACATTGTTAATTAAGTCTACATAGATCGCCCAGTATACTAATGTGCTACATTGTTGAGGACCCATGACACTTTGGATAAATTCCTCATACTTCACCAGCTCAGAAGATATTTGAAGAGAGCAGTTTCAACACTTTTTTTTTTTTTTTATTTCTTGTACATCATCAGAGGAATGCAATAATGTTTCTTGTAAGGATAGAGCTTCTTCTTCTATCAAAACTTTCTTGAAATCAGCCAGCAAGGCTCGTTCCATCACTTCTGCTATGAGTGATGGATCAAAGTAAACCAGTTGCAGAACTTGCCTTTCAAGAAACCTGTAAGGGATCCTTCCATGCGCAAGTGTACAAAGGCATGAATTAATACCATTTTCAACCTTATCAGTTTTCATATTCATGACTTTTTGACATGGAGTTGAAAGAACATTGCTATCAAGGGGAAATCCCAACGTAAAATTGCCATTGAGTATTTGTGAATTTCTACCTTTGCTTGTTTTCACAAAAATAAATGTAAATTGTTCACCCTGGGTTTTATTTAAGGTTGCTGTCGAGGTCAAAGCCCCACCCTAAAGGGCTGGCATTGTCCATTTGGTATGTAGGAGACTCCAAAGGACTAATTCAGACCATTTCCAGACTTGCCGCTGGTCACATGAATAAATGTCCTTTTTTTTCCTCGGGGATGGGGCTTGCTATCAGGGGCAATGCCTCACCCAAAGTTACTGCCATTCTCCATTTAAGAATCAGGAGACTTCTGCCCACCATTCTAAGATACTTTTAGCCTTGCCGGACTCCAAATGAATAAATGTCATCTTCAACACCACACTATGAAGTATTTGGGGGTCATACGCCCGGCTCCGCCCCGGCAGCAATACGAAAATGCATTATATGAGGGTCAAGCAAGATATTGATAATGTTGAGCCTTTTGCCACATTTCGCATAAATAAATGCTCTATCTCCCACTCTACTCCTACGTACATAGGGTTAACGCCAGGTATTACCTATCTTATTTGCACCAATTATTTGTGGGGTGATGTTGATATCCCCCATAACATGACCCCCTAATTTTCATAACCTTATGTGCTAATTGTAAAGTATTATTTTCTGGTAGTAACCATTCACATATTGACCAGACCCAGCGTATCGTAACTTCCCTGTTCGAGGACAATCGTACAGCGAATAAAGAGTAGCTACTTTCGGAGTGAACGCACGCACTTGAAGACACACACGAATACATAATCATCTAGCTATAGAGGACTCAATTAACTGTCTATTTACAGTGTAATAGATCAAGAAAAGAATAATGAGATCTTCGCCGAGTGCGTTATGTAGCCAGGCATGTTTATGTGGGTTATGTGCATGTGTGAGATGAGCTGAAACTATGAAATGGAGTTAATATTCTATTAGAATATCTGTGTATCTCTAAGACAACATATTCTCAATGCTGTTGTCCGGAATTAGTTTTACTTTCTGTATACTACAAAAGATAAATACCAGTAACAATGAGGTTGACAAAAGTATTGGAAATAATAATAATAATAATAATAATAATAATAATAATGCATAGCCTACGTATACAGATCAACTCTATTTGAAAACAAAGCTAACTCATAATGTATACATAATCTTGGTCCATATACTGCCTGCTATCTTGAGTAACATATCCAAAAATTGTGGAAACGAGTCCAAATTTGTGAGAAGCATTACTAAATCACTCAAGAAACCTCAGCAAGTAAAAAGTTTCCAGTTCGACTGATACCTGGCACAGCATCATGACTGCTGTATTGAAAAAGAAACACGAGGAGGCCCGTAAAAAAAAAAAAAAAAAAAAAAAAAAAAAAAAAAAAAAAAAAAAAAAAAAAAAAAAATTGAGATGGGACTATCTAAGGCCTTCAAAATTTCTTTAGGTAAATTACTGGTACCAAGTTGAAGCTTCTTAATTTTACACAAATCATCATTACTTTCCAAATAGCAATGCCAAGATCTAGCTGCAACATCGGAATTAACGTTCATTATCTTTAATATTAGTCAATATAATTTCACGGTAATCAATGTGTTTACTTTTTTTAAGGTCAGATATTCTTAACAATCCATTAAAATTACAATAAAATTAGTTTGAGGTTTAAACTTCATATTGATCAAGTCAGAGGATATTTGTAGCGATGAGTATCTTAAATCGTCTTCACGACAACACTTGAATACTCTACAGCAAACATGGAAAAATGCAACACGGATTTTAATTACTTAATTTCAAGAACATACATGTGCTGAGTCTTTGTGCTGTCTAATTACAACACAAATCTACAATGGAATGATGAGACATAATGCACTTCGTCTTTCCCTTAATTCTTCCTAAGATAAAAGCGAAGGGTATTAAAACACTGATACTATATGTTACTCACCTTATAAGAGTGTGGTATTCAATTGTCCTGGTGAATTGCACTAAAATGTGGCCTCAAATCAGGTAATCTGGAAAGAAAAAACCGTATAAAAGTATTAAGATTTTATCATACTTAACTTTAGAGCGACGAACAATTCGTAGGTTCATATAGCCATGCATATACTTGAGAATTCTAATGTAAATATAATTCTAATCTGCAAACATATATTTTACGACTATATAGTACTACAAACGTTTGCTGTTGCTCCAAGTTAGCAATATCTACTATAAGCTTACTTCACTAACAAAGTTATGAATATTATCAGAGTTTATTCACAATGTATGGTATGTGTTCAATGGCTAGGTCTTAAATATGTTCACATATTTGAAATTTGTGACATGTGCATTCTTATGTCCAAGAGAAAGGAAATATATTAATGGGCAGAGAGAATACAACGGAATGGGAAGGCATAGATTGAGTAGAGGAAAAAAAAAGACTAAACCTAGACTAAACCATTGTAACGTGTATACAGTAGTTCCACACATGATTTACATTTTCATGTAATTACTGCTGCAATACACTTTTACCACTTTATAAAGATTCATTAAATACTAATATTTCCCATACCCCTATAAACAATAGTTTTCAAAATTGCTATGAACATTTTACTTTAACAATCTAATATTGTTAAAACAAAAAGTGTGACTTCATCAGTAACTTTAATTACTACTGTAAATAATATCCTGATCCTGTGCAAAAACAATATTTAGATCCAAATCCTTTCTGTTACTAATAAAATTTCTTTCCATCATATATAAATACCACAAGTTCGTTTTAAGATCAATAACTTTATAGCATTTAAATAATTAATTTAACTTAGGGGCTATTTACCTCTTTTTAACAAAATATAGCTGTTATGGTTTCTAATGAGGACTGTATTAAATTTTGACATAACCTGTGAACAAATATAATATTTTCAAATATAATTTTATTCACTATTAGATAAGAAAATCAAGCCTTTATTTCTCAAAGCAAGAAAATTATATATATATATATATATATATATATATATATATATATATATATATATATATATATATATATATATAATCACACATTTCAACAATTCTTAGGTTCTGTATTATAAAACTTATTTTCATCGTTGAATGTTTTATGATAGTATCATTATGCAAAATTGTTTACAATTATCTATCTGATCTTTCTTGGTGAAACTTCACTCTACGAGGCTGCATAACGTGCATAAGAATTTTCAACAAATGTCTACCAAAAATTGTGGTTATATAGGCTGTTGGTGAAAAATTGTTTACGCGAACTGATAAAGGCGTTATATATAACGAATTAACTTTCGACTTTATAATACTATTAGAGACACAGCACAAAACACAACACTATTTTGGTAATAATTTCTTGTATGTGGTTATCACTTGTTCCGATTTACTTCCGATGTGCCTTAGGGACTGACGTTTGAAGATCGAAACACTTTTCAAATATTGCTTACTGGCATCATCATATTCTTCATCTATATTAAATATACCAGGAAAACTAAGGAAGGCGCACAGGACATTAATCCACTACACACCAGCATCGATAATGCAGCGACTATTTAATGTGCTGCCAGCTCATCTAAGAAACATATCAGAAGTGAGCGTAGATGTGTTTTAGAATAAGCTCGATAAATACCTAAGATGCATCCCAGACCATCCAAGACTGGAAGATGCAAAATACACCGGAAGATGCATTAGCAACTCTCTGGTGGATATACGAGGTGCCTCACACTGAGGGACCTGGGGGAACCCAAACATAAAATAAGGCAATAAGGTAAGGTAGTGATATTGGATATTACCTAATTGTATCATCTAAAATAGTAAAAAAAAAAAAAAAAAAAATCGTAAATTTTAATGGTACACCTGAAAAGAACTTTCCTTTTGAGCAGCTACGAACGACTTAATATTCATTATGTGATTTAAGCTATCTTCCAAGCATAATTACAACGTGAATACAATATACAGATATGGGACATTCACAGTTTCTATAGTGTAAACTTCAGTCATTGATTTTTCTGACAAACATAAAACCACTTCAACTGTTAACAACAACCCACATATTGCTCGCTTGCCACAACAATGTCATAACTCAAAAAAAATGTATTTTTGAGTTATCCATACAGACATATTCATCTTCAAATGCTGATTCTTTAGGCAAAAGTGTCAAATTTGTAGCTAAAAAAATTGATCGCTTGAGGCGCTAAATATCCTAACGACATAAATTAATATGAGAGTTTTAATTGATTAAAATGGCTCTCTTGAAAAATAGCAATCTTTGAGTTATGACGACGTTGTCGCAAACGAGCGATATATAAAAATAATGCAAGTGCTAACAGCAATCTTCTCCTTGGGTATTTCAACTATCCACCAATGAAGTGCCAGGGTAATGTTTTACTAACCCAATTGAAGAGGGCAAGGAAAGAGAGGAACTACGAATACAAAGGCATGGAATAAACTGTACTATGCCCTTCATAATGATTTCGCCCTCTTCCGGTCTCACCAGTTGAGAAAGCACTTTATTCTCCTCTCTGACAGGACGAAGGGATGTTTGCATTATAAGCAGGCTTTATTACCTGGAAATAGATGCTATCAATAGCCTTCTCACTAGGGATTTGTATCACCAACCCCTTAGAGTAGCAAACCTATATTTTACCTCGGAAACCACTGCTTATGCACGAAACTATAACACAACAAAATAATGCTTCAATTATCCCCGGAGAAGGTTATAATTAACATTTAGCAAATGCGACATTTCTGGCTTATAATAAACAAATAAATTGCTAACTGTTTTTCTTCTCCCGGGAATATACCCAAACTTATCCTCTTCCCTTTGTTTCCCTCAGGTCTTGGCTAAATGAAAGAAATGGTATGCTCATCCTTTAGAAATTCACATAAAAAATAGACTTAAAACATTTGCATAAGATAGGCGGGTAGATGCATAAATGCTAACACTCGTCATCGTCATCGGTAAGAGGTATAAAAACGTATTTATCACTCTACAGAAGCTCAAAAGAGAATGAAATTAAATGATTTGACAATCCGTGTAGATTAATCCATGTCTTCAACATTGGTCAACGTGGAAGACGAAGTTTAGGTGGCCTACTTTATCCTTTTGACTATCTCATTTTTTTCTGATTTATTCGATGAAAGTAACTAGTAAGGTATATCTCTGTACACCTAACAATGTTCGTGAGGGCTTTGTCAATATACGAGTATACATTACATAGCTAAGACAGTATATGGAAGAACGAAAAGTTCGGTTGAATTTCGTTAGCATTTGCCTGCTTTAGTAAGGCGCGCTGGCAACAGATGGCGCTGGTACAATGCGCGCTTGGCCTTGTCGTCTGCTATTTGTTTACATTAGTTTTCAAATAGATTTCTGCTTTTAGAATATACTCACTTCTAGTTGAAAAGGTATATTCACATACGTACTACCAAATTTAGAGACTAGAATGCAGCTTAAAGTCTCTCAGCTTGGGCAATTTATCCTTGCAAACCAAATTTTAGAAAATCTCCTGCTTTATATGTTTCTTTGCAAACAACATTGAGTCACACTGTAGTTTTCAAAACTGAAGTTCTGGTAACTGTACCTCCACATTAACTTCCATTAGGTTGTTAAATAACAGATAACAGGATTCAGGTTCTCGAAGTTCATAAATCTGTTTTCAGATTCAAGAGACTCGATTTATTATTTTTCAACAAAGCATGGGAAGTCTGACTTTGTCATGAGCTCACGGCATGATGAAAAGTGTGCAAGATAAGTTTTCCTTCAGCAAGTACTGAGGAGTATCAGCTTCTTGCGGAAAGCTTCAATGTACCCAACCAGGTGAGATTCATTTACTGCTTGCCTTGTAAGTTAAGATTAAGTGCAGTCAAGTGCGTGGTTATGTTTGTAAGAAATGTTTAGAGAGCAAATAAAGTCTCTATCTTGTAGTTGAGTTTCATACAATTCTGTATTGCCAAGCTGTTCATTTTGAAGAAAGGAAAGAATATCTTTCCGAAGAGGCAAAAAAAAAAAAAAAAATAATAATAATAATAATAAAATAAAGTCTCTATCTTGTAGTTGAGTGTCATACAATTCTGTATTGCCAAGCTGTTCAATTTGAAGAAAGTATAGAATATCTTTCCGAAGAGGCAAAAAAAAAAAAAAATAATAATAATAATAATAATAATAATATTAATAAAATAAAGTCTCTATCTTGTAGTTGAGTTTCATACAATTCTGTATTGCCAAGCTGTTCATTTTGAAGAAGGGAAAGAATATCTTTCCGAAGAGGCAAAAAAAAAAAAAAAAAAAAAAAAAAAAAAAAAAAACTATAGAGCATTTTCCAGTCATAAGCCACGTATACTTGAGTGCTGGGGTACATCACTAAACTCTGTTTTCATTTCTTCAGAGAAATATATTAATTATCTGTGTCGTTGTGATTTATTACGACCTCTGATTAAATTCACCATCATGACCACACTGCATAACATCACTCATCTGTAATATCTTGCCACATAATGCTTCTTAGTGGATAATGCAATGCAGTGTGATGCAGTCAACTCAATTTTCCTTCAGTAAACGAACCAGTTCCGGTAGGCCCTGCTGCTGCCTCCGATGCCTTAGATGACCGCGGAGGTAGCAGCAGTAGGGGATTCAGCATTATGAAGCTTCATCTGTGGTGGATAATGTGGGAGGGTGGGCTGTGGCACCCAAGCAGTACCAGCTGAACTCGGTTGAGTCCCTTGTTAGGCTGGAGGAACGTAGAGAGTAGAGGTCCCCTTTTTTGTTTTGTTTCATTTGTTGATGTCGGCTACCCCCCAAAATTGGGGGAAGTGCCTTTGGTATATGGAAGCGAACCAGTCCCACATTACTGCCAGTCAAAGCTCTTGCAACATCTGTTACAATGCAAGACCATTTATCAAATCCTCCATATTCGTTGACAACTAACAGAAGTGCAGCATAAATATCTGAGCCTCTCGTACCACCATCACTCCAGGACTTCATCTCTTCATATACCAGTAGGTTCTCTCTACAGAGCAGGTGAATACAAATCATTTGCTGGTGTCACGTCTAAAGCCAATGAAAATTATTTGTTGTACTTCAATATATATTTCAGTTTCAAAGAAATATACTCATTAAGATCATTTACTCTTCTTGTAATTGTTGGGTGGGATAATGACACTTTAATATTTCCTGATTAATTTTAGATGGTAATAATAACTTAAACTGCTAAGTGACTATATTTTGATAAATAACTGCTTTAACACAAGTATCAATTTGGTCATATCTTAACAGCAAGAGAGAGAGAGAGAGAGAGAGAGAGAGAGAGAGAGAGAGAGAGAGAGAGAGAGAGAGAGAGAGAGAGAGAGAGAGAGAGAGAGATCAAGTAAAGCTGTAACTATACCATAATTTTTACTATTTCAAATATAAACTCAAAAACTCAAGTATTTTTCATGTAGAAAATAAATTTGAAATACGTGATCGTGGACCCCAAACAATTGACCGGCGGGCCACTTTTGGCCCACGGGCCAATAATTGCACCACCCTGGGAAAGAAATTGGCGATTATCTTGCAAGAAGACTATTAATGTAAATACATAATACATATACCAAGGCACTTCCCCCAATTTAGGGGGGTAGCCGACATCAACAAATGAAACAAAAACAAAAAAGGGGACCTCTACTCCCTACGTTCCTCCCAGCCTGACAAGGGACTCAACTGAGTTCAGCTGGTACTGCTAGGGTGCCATGTAAATATGTTATGCAAAAAAATACATCTACTTATCAGCTTAAGAGGCATTTATTTGCAACGTAATAAGTTCACTCGACGATCAAAAATGCAAAGTCTTATCAGTAAAGAATCTACCTAATGAATAACTTGAGTAGCATTATCATTCAATGTAATTCCAGTCAAACCACCTTGACTGTGACCATAACGCACGATGTTCTGTTAATTTCTCACTTTAAGTCTTTAAAACGTCCCTTTAAACTACATTTATTAAAAATTACATTTTTTTTTTCTAATTTGAGGGGGGGGGGGGGGAATTTATCAATTAAATCTCTTAATTACAGAAATATGGACATAAAACCCAACGTAAGTGAAAAAAAAACCTTGTGACGTGTCTTGTTTTCAGAGTTTATTATTTGGCCACGTATCATGTTTTTTACCATATCAACATTTATTCAAGTTACTCTTATGATTTCTCATCATTCTTTATCATTATTTAATAATCATTTTTCCATTCATTTACTCATCTTTATATCTCAGCGTTCGGTACCTTTCTCGTTTGCTTTTAAGCTCTTCATTCTATTTACTGATACATATTCTATTTTGATTTAATACGCATTCTTTCCATTATATATTCATAAATCTCTCATTCCATTCAAAGAAAACCTTTCTCGTATGCTTTTAAGCTCTTCATTCTATTTACTGATACATATTCTATTTTGATTTAATACGCATTCTTTCCATTATATATTCACAATTCTCTAATTCCATTCAAAGAAAACCTTTCTCGTATGCTTTCAAGCTCTTTAGTCAATTTACTGATACATATTCTATTTTGATTTAATACGCATTCTTTCCATTATATATTCATAAATCTCTCATTCCATTCAAAGAAAACCTTTCTCGTATGCTTTCAAGCTCTTTAGTCAATTTACTGATACATATTCTATTTTGATTTAATACGCATTCTTTCCATTATATATTCATAAATCTCTCATTCCATTCAAAGAAAACCTTTCTCGTATGCTTTCAAGCTCTTTAGTCAATTTACTGATACATATTCTATTTTGATTTAATACGCATTCTTTCCATTATATATTCATAAATCTCTCATTCCATTCAAAGAAAACCTTTCTCGTATGCTTTCAAGCTCTTTAGTCAATTTACTGATACATATTCTATTTTGATTTAATACGCATTCTTTCCATTATATATTCACAATTCTCTGATTCCATTCAAAGAAAACCTTTCTCGTATGCTTTCAAGCTCTTTAGTCAATTTACTGATACATATTCTATTTTGATTTAATACGCATTCTTTCCATTATATATTCATAAATCTCTCATTCCATTCAAAGAAAACCTTTCTCGTATGCTTTCAAGCTCTTTAGTCAATTTACTGATACATATTCTATTTTGATTTAATACGCATTCTTTCCATTATATATTCATAAATCTCTCATTCCATTCAAAGAAAACCTTTCTCGTATGCTTTCAAGCTCTTTAGTCAATTTACTGATACATATTCTATTTTGATTTAATACGCATTCTTTCCATTATATATTCACAATTATCTCATTCCATTCAAAGAAAACCCCACAAAAAAAAAAAAAAAAAAAAAAAGAATCATCATCAAACTTGGGGCTATACGAAAACAGCAAACAGTATATCGCCCGTATTTTTATTTAATACGCATTCTTTCCATAATATATTCACAATTCTCTCATTTCATTCATAGAAAACCCAACAAAAACAAGGAAGAAAAAAAAAATTATCAAACTTGGGGCTATACGAAAACACAGCAAACAGTATATCGCCCAGCCTGATTCAAATGCGAGTCACGAAAATGTCAC
>NC_090725.1:71585884-71590884 GCF_036898095.1 Palaemon carinicauda
TAAACATATACATATATATATATACATATATATATACATATATATATATATATATATATATATATATATATATATATATATATATACATAAATATATATATATATATACATAAATATATATATATATACATAAATATATATATATACATAAATATATTTATATATATATATATATATATATATATATATATATATATATATATATATATATATATATATATATATATATATATATATATAGATTGAGGAGATTTCATAGCAGTATAACTTGATGAACTTTAAACAAAATATCTGCAAGAATGCTCTATACCTACAGCTGAGATAAACTTTAACATTATTCTAATTAACAAAAAGGGAGACACAAAAGTCTTGAAAAATTACCCCCTCATCAGTTTACTCTCCATAATATATGAAATATTTACAAAGATCACATTAGGGGGAATAGAAAGATAGCTAGACTTTAAAGAACTAAGAGAGTTGGTGGGATTTAGAAGAGGTATATAATAACTAACCATATCCATGTAATTAACCAACAAATGTAAAAGTCAACATCCATGTAATTAACCAACAAATGTAAAAGTCAACATCCATGTAATTAACCAACAAATGTAAAAGTCAACATCCATGTAATTAATCAACAAATGTAAAAGTCAACATCCATGTAATTAACCAACAAATGTAAAAGTCAACATCCATGTAATTAACCAACAAATGTAAAAGTCAACATCCATGTAATTAATCAACAAATGTAAAAGTCAACATCCATGTAATTAACCAACAAATGTAAAAGTCAACATCCATGTAATTAACCAACAAATGTAAAAGTCAACATCCATGTAATTAATCAACAAATGTAAAAGTCAACATCCATGTAATTAACCAACAAATGTAAAAGTCAACATCCATGTAATTAACTAACAAATATAACAGTCAACAGACTATGCCAAACTACTATGTATGACCTTTTTAGATTATCAGAAAACTTTTGATTCTGTCGAAACTTCAAAAGTTCAAACTTGCAGCAAATATTTCCAAGTTGAACAGGCTAAAATAAGTTTTTTTTATAGTTCATATATGGAAGATGATGTTACTATTCTTAGATATTTTATTCTAATTGTTCATTACTTCTCATATAGTTTATCAAATTCCTTATTTCCTTTCCTCAGTGGGCAATTATTCCCTGTTGGAGCCTTTGGGCTTATAGCATCCTGCTTTTCCAACTAGGGTTGTAGATTAGCTAGGAATAATAATAATAATAATAATAATAATAATAATAATAATAATAAAAGTGAAAATCATTCAAAGACAAGGAATAGATTATTTTATGTTAGACCACTTGAAGATATCTATACGGGAAGTACAGCAACCCTAAACCTACATGAAAATAGTGAGAAAATTCCAATTGAAAAGGAGTTGGACAGGGAGACCTCATCTCTCCTAAATTTTTCACAGCTAGAATGGAAAAATTTAGGAATTAACATTAATGGGGAATACCTTAACAACTTAAGATTTGCAGGTGACAGTTCTATTTAATAAATCCTGGGGGGAATTGCAAAAGGTGATAGTTCACTTAAACAGAGAAAGAAGAAATGTAGGACTGAAAATTATTATGAGTAAAACTAAAATAATGGTCAATGAAAATACAGAGACAACAAATACGGCTTACGGAAGAACCTCTTGAGATAGTCAATGAATATACGTACTTATGTTTCCTAAGTTGGCTTACCAGAATGCATGAAATATCACATGAGGTTAGGCTCAAGATAAACAGAAGAAAAACAAGGATGCTGAGAACGGAATATGCAATGGATTATGAAATATTGAAAGGCGAAAGGATTAATGAGATGGAATCTTTCAAGTATTTAAGAACTATGATCTCCAATACAGGTTCTTTAGAATTGAAGTTTATTGAAAGATTGAAAAAAAGCAAATCAGACAATGGCTAGGTTATGTAAAATTTGGAAATCAAATCTGAAATTATAAATAAAAGTCAGGCTATATATCAGTTTAGTGAGATCGGTTTTACTGTATGGACACGAGTCGTGGTGACATTATTATTATTATTATTATTATTATTATTATTATTACTACCTAAGCTACAACCCTAATTGTAATAGCAGGATGCTATAAGCCCACGGGCACCAACGGGGAAAGTCCAGTGAGGAAAGGAAACAAGGAAAAATAAAATATTTTAAGAACAATAACATTGAAAAAAATATATCTTATATAAACTACTAAATCTTTAACAAAACAAGAGGAAGAGATATTAGATAGAATAGTGTGCCCAAGTGTACCCTCGAGCAAGAGAACTCTAACCCAAGTCAGTGGAAGACCATGGTACAGAGGCTATGGCACTACCCAAGACTAGAGAACGATGGTTTGATTTTTAAGTGTTCTTCTAGAAGAGCTGCTTACCATAGCTAAAGTCTCTCTTCTACACTTACCAAGAGGAAAGTAGCCAATGATCATTATGGTGCAGTAGTTAACCCCGTGGGTGAAGGAAGAATTGTTTGGTAACCTTAGTGTTGTCAGGTGTATGCAGACAGAGGAGAATCTGTAAACAATAGGCAAGACTACTCGGTGTATGTGTAGGCAAAGTGATCCATAACCAGAGAGAAGGATAGAATGTAGGACTGTCTGGCCAGTCAAAGGACCCCATAGCTTTCTAGCAGTAGTATCTCAACGGGTGGCTGGTGCCTTAGCCAACCTACTACCTACGATCAAAATTAAAAGAAGGATGAACATGGATGGAGAGCTTTTGGTAAACAAAATGAGATTATGAACATTAAAATGCCACTTTCTCTAAAATGAAAATTATTTAATCATATCATCCTACCAGTAATAACTAATGCATCAAAAAGTTGGTCCATTACAAAACACTTGCGAACATAAGTTAGTTACTGCGCAAAGCGCTATGGACAGAATAATAATGGTGTTTACAGTAAGCGACGAAAAAGGAGCAACAGGGATACGAGCGCAAAATAAAGTAGAATATAGTCTAGCATGTAAGAAACAGAAATAGATATGGGCGGGACATATCATGAGAATGACAGATACTAGATGAACATTTAGAATACGAGACTGGGTCTCTAGAGATTGTAAAATAAGCAGGGGAGGGAAGAAAAGACGATGACCTGAAGAGATAAGAAAATTTGCTGGTATAGACTTGCATAGAAAGTCTATACCAGCGGTAGACTAGCATCGGATGATGTGTGTGTGTATATATATATATATATATATATATATATATATATATATATATTGATAAGAAACCCTATAATTCAAAACAATAATCTAGCTCCATGGTAATAATAAATAATGAAGTTATAGTCCAGATCTTCTGCAGTCGAAATCTCTTATTTTGGATTATTGATAGCTTGCCATAGTATTTCTAGAGCAACCCCCCCCCCCTCTCTCTCTCTCTCTCTCTCTCTCTCTCTCTCTCTCTCTCTCTCTCTCTCTCTCTCTCTCTCTCTCTGTGTGTTTCTTTCTTTCCTTAAATATATATATATATATATATATATATATATATATATATATATATATATATATATATATATACATATATATATATTATATGTATATAATTTATATTATATATACATTATATATATATATATATATATATATATATATATATATATATATATATATATATATATATCTATATATATATATATATATATATATATATATATATATATATATATATATATGGATGGATTTGCTCGAACACTCCGAACTAGAGCTTCACGGATAGTAATGTACTTTTCGCTCGTTAATCGCCCATATACCCAGAGTAATTCACCCGGTCCAGAGCCCACACCCAACACCATATAGCTGTGCTAATTCGGGCACTTAATCACTGTAAATATGGAATTTATCATAAAGAGTATTTGAATCAAGAATGAAAGAACGTTGTGCATGAAATTGATAAAAAGTCAGTTTGATTTCCAAGCAATTTAATTTCTCAAGATAAAGCTGCTACCGCTTATATAATCATTGATAACTTGCAGTCAGGGTATTAGTATGGAGAATAATGTTGTGCTTATGCCATCGGCAAATGTATTTTTCCGACAATTGATAGGAGAATACATTTTGGAAAAATAGGTATATCATACTTTCATGACAAAATTTTTGAAAAATAGGTATATCATACTTTCATGACAAAATTTCGGAAAATTACGTCGTTCTGAGACTAAAAACTTGCATTTTTTATATGATTTGTCAATAGAACAAATTTCTGATAGCCTTTGCCAGAATGTAATAGCGTTCTCATTTACCTCCACTTATTTTAGATACAAAGTAATAAATTCTTATTTTATTCAAGGTCTTATGAAGTCATCCGTATATATTGTATCCACCACCGATTATCTATTATGCAATGGTGATACTTAAATTTCGTTACTTATCAAACTTCCAACAACAACAACAACTACTTTATTCTACGGCTGCTATCTTTTACAAATCAACTAATAATGAATACGGCTAAAAATATTTGCTAGAACACTAACAGTTATCAAATAATATTTTGGCAATGATACAATATCTTACAGGATGTATCAAGAATACTCATTTAACTTCTCTCCACACCCATAAAACAGAAATGACTTCCTTATTTCCTAAGTGTCGGACTGGCCGTGGCAAGGGGTTGTGAAGATGAGAGACTGTTTGAATAAAGAATTTCACATTCCTAAGGAATATTTTTAACGTAAATATTTGTATTTCAAGTAATTATCTTTTGCATGCTTTTTTATAATTTTTTGCACTTTTGTTTGAATAATGTATTTCGCATTTCGAATAACTATATTTCGTAGAACTGTCCTTCCGAATCACATTCGTTCCAACAATCATTCTATTCGAATAAATGTTTTTCGAATATTTGTTTTCTAAAAATTGTTTTCGAAAAAATGATTTTCGAATAATGTTCACATAATCTAAAATTTACAGTCATGGTATGAAAGATATTTTCAGATTCTATGAATGATAGTATGAAAGGT
>NC_090725.1:71598384-71600884 GCF_036898095.1 Palaemon carinicauda
CACACACTTTCTGTGCTGCCAGTCACACACTTTCTGTGCTGCCAGTCAAACGCCTTCTGTACTGACAGTCAAAAGCTCTCTGTGCTGACAGTCACACGCTTTCTGTGCTGACAGTTACACGCTTTCTGTGCTGAGAGTCACACGCTTTGAGCTGCCAGTCAAACGCTTTCTTTTCGGCCAGTATCACTCTTTCTGTGCTGCCAGTCACATGCTTTCTGGGCTTCATGTCGAACACTTTCTGTGCTGCCAGTCACACGCTTTTTGTGCTGCCAGTCACACACTTTCTGTGCTGCCAGTCAAACGCTTTCTTTGCTGCCAGTCACACACTTTCTGTGCTGCTAGTCAAACATTTCCTTTGCTGCCAGTCACACACTTTCTGTGCTGCCAGTCTAACGCTTTCTGTACTGCCAGTCACACGCTTTCTGTGCTACCAGTCAAATGCTTTCTTTGCTGCCAGTCACACGCTTTCTGTGTTGTCAGTCACAAGCTGTCTGTGCTGCCAGTCACAAGCTGTCTGTGCTGCCAGTCACAAGCTGCCTGTACTGCCAGTCACAAGTTGTCTCTGCCGCCAGTCAAATGCTTTCTTAGCTGCCAGTCACACGCTTTCTTTGCTGCCAGTCACACGCTTTCTGTGCTGTCAGTCACACGCTATCTTTGCTGCCAGTCAAATGCTTTCTTTGCTCCCAGTCACACGCTTTCTGTGCTGCCAGTTACACGCTTTCTGTGCTGCCAGTCACACGCTTTCTTTGCTGCCTGTCAAATTCTTTCTTTGCTGCCAGTCACACACTTTCTTTGCTGCCAGTCACATGCTTTCTGTGCAGCCAGTTTTTGTGTTTAGACCCCGAGCATCACCTCTCCCATCTCTCCTTACACTAGCTGTTTGGTTGCTCACTACGCAGTTGGGATGTGACAGAATGCACTTCCTCAGAGTGAGGCGTGCTAAAAAATTCCTACGTCCAGCTATACCTCGACGTCTAAATAGTTCAGGGATATACAGTACGTAACTCGTTTCTATAACCAATACTCAAACTGGTCAGTAATAGCACTTTCTAACAATCTCAGCTGGTAGTTTGTTCCAAAAGGAAGCTACCATACTTATGAAGAATCGCCCCCCATTTGTTATTGTTTAAGCTTTTTATTTCTATTTCCCATCTGTTGGACTTGGTTTCGTTGTTAGAAGACAGTAATCCATAAATTAATATCTTTGAGTACATGCTTCCATGTATCTTTTCAACATCGTTTTAAGTCCTTCCTCTACGATGGTGCAGAAAATTGGGGAAGCATATTACAAATAGTCTAACTACGGTATTATACAAGATTAGTAGTGTCTCCTTTGGTGAATTGAGATCCAGTGGATTCCCGTATTACTAGAGAGGGAGAAGAGTATTCTAATTTTGAAGAAAAGGGACCCCATATTTCTCTCTCTCTCTCTCTCTCTCTCTCTCTCTCTCTCTCTCTCTCTCTCTCTCTCTCTCTCTCTCTCTCTCTCTCTCTCTCTCTCTCTCTCTCTCTCTCCAATGGGCTACACATTTTTAAGAGGATGATGTACATATTCCATTTAAAATTTGTAAAATATTATTTGTCATTATAAAATATGGCTTTGGACAATATCAACATGGCATACAAAATCAACACGGCCTTCGCAAATAGATCTTCTATTAACTTAGGGAAATAAAGCATGATGAAAATGGTTTGTCTTACTCTAATTTGCCACTTCTAAGATACATAATTTTTCATTCATTTTCCTATGATTCCAATACGTTACTCTAATTAAAGGGAACAAACAGCTTCATTTAGTCGCTACTTTGTTGTTGCGCCAAAGCAACAACACTGCAATCTAGATTCTCTGCAGCAATATACATTATAAAATTGCTTCGGTCCATTAAAATGGCCATTTTTCCTCTAGCAAAAAAAAAAAAAAAAAAAAAAAAAAAAAAAAAAATTGGGCCCCTAACATACGGATTATAATGAATTATGGGTCAGTTGGTGGTCTGCAGAATTTTGAAATATCAGGTTATGAATGCATAAACAAACAGCAAATTCTATGGTACGGTTGTTTACAAATATATCCCAAGAACTTTGAATCAAGTGAAGATAGTAGATAATGCTTAAATCTCACGAATAATTTTCAATAGAGCACGAACAACTATTTCTATAATGACGCTAATAAAAATCAATAATAACTTTAAATAAAAATTATAATTTCTATCTAAAAATAATTGAATGTTTTGATGACGTAAACCTACTTCATGCAAATTCTCAAATTATCAAATTTTGGAAATACAAGTCACCAAATGATGAAATATATTATAAATGTAAAATGGAACTCCAATACGTCATTCCTTGGTTTTTCCTTAGTTTCTTCTAGTTTAACATTGAACCTACCTCTACTCACCTCTGACCTGCTTAAAGGATAAATTCACATCGTGGAATCAAAAAATAGTTTGGTGAAAAATGAAAAAATGCACATATCATCAATGTTAACATGCAAAGATGGCGT
>NC_090725.1:71603384-71605884 GCF_036898095.1 Palaemon carinicauda
CTTATAACCCCCCAATACAAATTCATCTTTTCAATGGCGTTATTACTATTGCAATGTACAGTTCTTTAGAATGTGTAAATACGTTACAACAAGTATCGTAAACTTGTACTAATAATATTAAATATTGTTTAAAAAGTAAACTTCATCATTAGGATTTTTTTTTAAATCTAGTTTAGTAATCCTTGAGAAAATTTGTGTCATTAACTTTAACTCGAGAGCAAAATAAAAGTACAGAAAACTTTTGTTCTGATACGAAAAATACTTGTTTTAATTTTGGTTTGAATACAAATTACTAACGAATTTGTTTTGGGTACAGAATATCATTAAAACGTAAAACGGGTTCTGATAGAGCCATAAACAAACAAGTGCTAGTGCGAGTACCTAAGGAACTGAACATAAGAACAACCACTCAAATACAATGGTTGCTCTAAATTTATCAAAATTAAAAGAAGTACATTGATTTAGAAAAGAACCCGCTTAAATTAAGGACTGGAGTAATACTTACTCTTAAATGTAACTTCAGTAAAATAAAAAATAATAAACAGAACATCAAATGGGAAGCTCCCAAAGGCTAATTCAGTTCATTCACAGTAACAAATCATAAATGCTTCTTCGAAGCAGAGCAGACACTCAACCAGCCACTTCACCAGATTGAGAATCAATTTCATCATTATCAATAGTTACGGGAGTTACGCCTATCTTTATTCATAGCTCTTTATGCTGGTTAAAGCACACTCACAAACTTTGAGGGGCTGTTTAGATCGATGGGAACCTGATGTACCAACCGTGTGTCACACGATCGTACATACTTCATTTTGTGTATATATCGCTTGTAACTTTGCTCTCCCCTCGCACTTAAAAGATCCTGGAAAAAACATGTCTGTTTTTCTCAATGGTAACGGTGCTGATTTTGAACATGAAAATTCTTGTTGCCTTGAACTTTTGTATACAAAGGAGTGTGTTCTATAATAAACTCACTCAGTTGCTTTCAACCTGCCTTTGAGTCACACTGCACACGAAAATAAAATAATAATGTTTGAATTGGACAATGGTGACTTTATGGAAATTCTTTCACAAAAATATAACCCCAAAATGAAACATTTGGAGTTATTTCTTTGCGAGAAAGTTTAATGAATTTCTTTTTTCGAGAAGCAGGAAGTTTCAACCATCCAATCTACATTTAAAATTAGATACATGTCATTAGACAAAAATTGTATGGAAAGGAAATTCAAGAACAACACTATCTAACGCAAGAATAACTATATGTTTACGTATTACATAATAATAATGGACTTATACATTTACAAATAAGAGCAATATAATTTATTATCTATCAATTAGAACTTGGATAACTTAACTTATCAGCTTAGCTCCCGCCAATAAGGTATCCTATATTTGAAGAAAAGTGTTTCTATTTACCATAGAAGCCAGGGTTGCCAGGTTGGCCTTTTTTCAGGCCAAACCCCTCAATTGTGGCCTTTTTTAGAGGCTAATATCTCAATTTGGCCTTTATGAAATTGATTGGCCATAAATTCTATATTTTTGTCTTTTTTCTACTAATGGGTTGGCATTTTAAAGCTTCCGTTGATTAGAAGTTGGCCTTTTCTCATTTAGAAAACCTGGCAACCCTGATAGAAGCCATCTCTCAAAGTGTCAAGATAGCAAGTGCTGGCCCTCGATATGTTATATACCATTCAGAGGCTAAGATCGATCACTGTGCCTCCACTTGGTGTACTTATATAGTAGAACAGATATTGTACCAACCGTATGTCACACGATCGTACATAGTTCATTTTGTGCTTGTATCTTCGCTCTCCCCTCGCACTAAAAAGAACCTGAAAAATCATGTCTGTTTTTCTCCTCTGTAACATTGTCGAATTTTCAACATGAAAATTCTTGTTGCTTTGAGATTTTGTATATAGGAGAGTGTTCTACAATAAACTAACTCAGTTGCTTTCATACTGCCTTTGAGTTCACAACCTTCTCTCGGCCCGTCACAATATGCTTACAAACGAGCCTGGACGAGGGATAAAGATGAAATCCATAGCTTGAGCTCTACTGCCTTTTCTCAGACGAAATTAACAATTATAAATATATATATATATATATATATATATATATATATATATATATATATATATATACATACATACATATATATAAATAATATACACATAGTTTTTATTCATCAATGAGTCCATTGTGCTCAGAAGTAGTTCCAAAGACAAAAACAGCAATGGTCATTTTCGTTCATCCTTCAACTGCTTTATCATAGGTATAATCCTGACCAATAATACTTCTACAACATTATTAACTTCATACAGAACGCTTTGTGTGTTTAAGAAGACTCGTTTAATGCACATGTAGTTTTTATCTCAGTTATTGCTTGCAAAATTTTTAGAGAACAAACTAGAAGTTGAGATTCCTCTCAAGACATCTTTTTAGAACAAATAATACTCCAACTCGTTTGTTCTTCAACTGTAAGAGGGTGGTTAAAGAC
>NC_090725.1:71615884-71618384 GCF_036898095.1 Palaemon carinicauda
ATTGTTATTAAGTATTCTGATTAGAATATCTCTAAGCATTCTGCATGTTGCCAAGTCATAAACTACACCTTCCAAACAATATTCCTGGAAATGTGGGAGCAAAAACACATCAAGGTATTATAGACGGAATAAAAGTCAATTTTAAGTTATTGTAACACATATTAACATCTAAAAGACTGGCAGTCCATGTACAATAATTGAATAAATTCCGACAAACGTGCAATTCACATTTATTGATAAAAGAAACTTGATGCCATACGAAATTCTATCAAAATCCCAAAGATAAAAAGACCCTAAAAAGAAACTATAAAAAAATCAATTGCCCATCCATCATATGTTCTAAATTGACCTCGATTTACTTTCCAATAACGAAATGACCTGCAAAGTGTTTTATAATATTTTTTTTTTGTGTGTTTTTTTTTTTTTTGGTGTAAGTGGTGTTCACAAAATTTCAAATATTCCATAAAGAATCTGTTCGTCATCCATAAATATATGATATCCTGTACTGAAGTGAGTCTCTCTTACGGATTTGTAAAAGAGGATAGTTTAGTACCACTAACAAATTTACATAATTAGCAATGAAAGAATTAGAAAAGCTAAATATGTAAATTGAAATAGAACTTACTTATTAATTTTTCAGAGAAAACGTTCCTAATCTACCGACCTTCAATGTTACAAGTGAATAGGGTCTTTTATTCACGGAACCTCATTCAATGGCTGTCAATACTCCCATCTTTCTTAAACACAAATCACACAGAAAAAAGGAACGCTTAAAACCTTTGACCATACATCACACAAAATTCCTTAGAATCGACTTAGGTGGGAATGACATTTTGAGGGATCTTTTTTGCATATGATTAGTCACAGTTCTACAAAAAAAAAAAAAAAAAAAAAAAAAAAAAAAAAAAAAAAAAAAAAAAAAAAAAAAAAAAAAAAAAAAAACACCTGAGATGTCAAACTAATGTATTAACGACAAAGTATATTTTAATGACGATGGAAACGCGTTTATTTTGAAGGAAAAAAAAAAACTTGGGCCTTTTCATTTCTGGAGAAGGAATGGATAAGATTTACCTTGAAAAACTATAGCTCTGATGGGAGCTGCCCCTAAAAAGCATAAACTTCAGCTGAAAATGTATGCAAGGGCAGGGGAGGCCATTCAGACCTATAAATATTTCACAAAGAAAATAATTCTTGCAAAAAACTAATGTCCAAAAAAGTTTATGAATTCGGGTAATATGGCCTGTTCCGTTTCAGTGATGGGAGTGCCCCTGAGGAAAACCCTGCTGTTACACCATGAAGTAAAAGTTGAGAGGATGGACAGTAAGATGGAAGGAAGATAGTGGAAACAGAGGCAGTGTCGAAGACCAAAAAGTGAGTACATCTTGGGTATCGGAAATCGCTACAAGGACCTTTGCGTAATGCCTACAGTACACCCCATGAAGTGAAAAATGACAATCCTTTTGACTGATGTGGTTGACAGTGAGCGGAGCAATGAGATACTCATTCTGCCAGGAAAACCCTTAAATGACAATCCTTTTGACTGATGTGGTTGACAGTGAGCGGAGCAATGAGATACTCATTCTGCCAGGAAAACCCTTAAATGACAATCCTTTTGACTGATGTGGTTGCCAGTGAGCGGAGCAATGAGATACTCATTCTGCCAGGAAAACCCTTGAATGACAATCCTTTTGACTGATGTGGTTGCCAGTGAGCGGAGCAATGAGATACTCATTCTGCCAGGAAAACCCTTAAATGACAATCCTTTTGACTGATGTGGTTGACAGTGAGCGGAGCAATGAGATACTCATTCTGCCAGGAAAACCCTTAAATGACAATCCTTTTGACTGATGTGGTTGACAGTAAGCGGAGCAATGAGATACTCCTTCTGCCAGGTTTCCGTTTTCTTTAAATTAATTTGACCAGATGAGCTTTTTGGTCTCCATAAAATAAGAATCTATTGCTTAACTTTGATGCTTATGGGGGTATAGAGCCGAAGGTCACTCTTGCGTGAATAAAGGTGATTTCATAGCTCTCAAGTTCCACGTTACATTTTGCAAGTCAATTGCAAAAGGTTCTTTTTCAACTTAATGGAGAACTGGTAATGTCAATTGAAAAATATGGGTGTGGTAGCTTTAATCCTATTGATTGCCACTCATTTTCTATAACACCCAAGGCTAATGTTCTGAATTTATTTTGTCAAAATGTCTGAAGGCATTTATAAGCTAAGAGTAATCATTCGTTCGTGTTAGCAGTTTGGCTTTCGCAAGGGCCTTGGTATTTGCGAAGTCCTGAAAATTATTGAAAAAATCCCTTGATAAGTAAGTCAAGACTTTATTGTTACTTTTTACCGTGTTATCTTAAGATCCTTGTTTTCATACTTGCCCTAGAAACATGAATCAACAAAATTAACAAATGGTACATTTGTATAAGAGTACAGTAAATATATATAAAATGCAGTTAACATGCCAACAAGCTGAAACCAGCCAACAAATAGTAAAGA
>NC_090725.1:71625884-71628384 GCF_036898095.1 Palaemon carinicauda
TTAGGTTGGGTTTGTGGGGTTTGTATGATAGCTACAGTGGCTGGGGGGTCGCAGGGGGGTGTTAGCTCCCGCCCCGCCGTTAGGTCATTAGGAAGGTAAGGACACGGCTTGTAGGTCAGGTTAGAGGGAGGGGGGAGTTTGGGTTAGTTGTTGTCCATTTTTCTCGGCGTGTCCCCATGAACTACAAAGGCTCCGTTTTCGGTATTCGTGGCATATAAAAATGATGAAGGGACTCACGGTACTCGGGTCAATTAATTTTTTTTTTTTTTTTTTTTTTGTGAGAGAGAGTAAATGCAGATCTTCTCCGGCCTAGTAGTGGCAGTGGTGACGGTTCACAGACCTACAGATGCCAAATACTACTTAATCACTCATAAGGATGTTCATAAAGAAATCATACCAATCTTCATACCACACCAACTTCACCTCCAAAGTATATTAATGTCGCAGTTTTCAGCAGAGAATGCTTGGCAGAATTGTGACTTCCAAGCCTGCCATTCAACCTCCTTCGTGCACAGTGAAAAGAGAGCCCACTTTCCTTTCCGGATTGTCGAATGACTTTCTTGGGCAATGAGTAAACATTTCTTTAACAACTCGCACTACCTCCGGGTCGGGTCACTGGAATCGGAAGGGTGGCCGCTTCTTCGAGTAACAGTAACAATTCCAGTAGCCATGAGTTTTACATAACAATTATTATTGATCATCTATGCACATGTATGTATGTATGTATATAGGCTATATATATATATATATATATATGTGTGTGTGTGTGTGTGTGTGTACAGTATATACACCATACATATATCTATATCCATATGTATAAATAGCTATACATGTATACAGTATATACAGTACTGTGTATATATGCATATGCATATATATATATATATATATATATATATATATATATATATATATATATGAGTGTGTGTGTGTATGTTTGTCAGTTTAAATATTATATATGCGTATGTATGTGTACATATAATATATATACACTTACATATATGAGTGTATATATCCGGTAGACTTAAACATAGCGAGGTGAGATATGAATAAGAAACAATAAATATTTACAATGAAACAAAAAAAAATTTTAATTTCTTAAAAATAGGCCTATGCTATACAAGTTTACGAGATTTTAAAAATATATTTAGATCGCAGTTGTGACTTTAAATGATAAACAAAAGACAGAAAGCACTTGATTAGGCCTACAGAGAGATAGACGTTTTTGTCCTGGCATGTTTTTTTATCCCGTTAATGGACTCATACTGACAGCAGAGCCGGATTTATAGTGGGGCATAGGGGGAAACTGTCCCAGGCCCCCCTATTTGAGGGGGGCCGTGACTGAAAAAAAAAAAATAGTTGGGAAATTAGCGAGATGTTGGCTAAAAAGTATTTTGTGACCAAGGGGTGCCACCTAACATACTGATAAATATTTTATTTACATATCGTTTTTTTTTTTTTTTTTTTTTTTAGAAATTGTAGTGACAGACATTTAACAAACGCAAACATATGATGAAGCATTATATGCATGATTATCATTTTCATTGTGATCAAAATCTAGAGCTATAGCCTGCAGTCTTTGGCTGGAAAGAAACGAATACTAACGTTGAAGTTTCTTCAAGAAACTTGCTGGTCAGCAAGAGCTGATGCTACTGAAGCCCTTATAGATGGATACAATTCTATTTCTAAATGGCCCAAGAGATATTTAAAATGGCTCGGCGCATACACCTTAAGTAAGATATGAAGTTCGAGTACTGGGGAACAAAATGAACAGTCTTGAGACAGCGTTGATGGCCAAGAACTGTAATACAATAACTATACGGTTCAACAAAACAAGTAAAGCTTTCTAAGAGATTGATGTTGACCTGGGAAAAAAGTGGTTGAAATTACTGATTCTCGTTCTCAGTCATCCCGTGTGACGATTGCAGAAGTAATCTGAGAGGGATTCTTCGGCTTTGAGGTCTTCCTTGGGCTCTCTATTTTTGCCCTTTGGTGCTCAAACTTCTGCTTTCCCTCGAAAAGCTCCTAGAATCACTTGGAGAAAGGTATGAAGTGCTAGAGCCAGAGGCCAAGAATATATATGACAACACAGAATACAAATCAACAAAATAAAGGCCAAGAAAGAGAAATAAGCAATATAATACGAACACAACTTCAGCCTCAGAGGAATGTAACGGGCCGAGAGAAGGTTGTGAACTCAAAGGCAGTGTGAAAGCAACTGAGTTGGTTTATTGTAGAACACACTCCTTTCTATACAAAATCTCAAAGCAACAAGAATTTTCATGTTGAGAAATCGACAATGTTACAGAGGAAAAAAGCAGACATGATTTTTCAGGTTCTTTTTAGTGCGAGGGGAGAGCGAAGATAAAAGCACAAAATTAACTATGTACGATCGTGTGACACACGGTTGGTACAGGAAGTTGTCTGTTGCCTTACAACACCGGAGGGGAGTACACCAATCATTGTATGATAGATTCAAAGTAGTGGTCAATTTATGTAC